>NC_143228.1:10763947-10916737 GCF_030267445.1 Bombyx mandarina
CAAGGAGCTTATTATTATTATATTATGGTTCTCACAATCCAGTTGTGCTGTGAAAATAATGCATCGATAGATCAGAGTCAAACTGTCGTGAAACAAAATTCAGTGCCAGTTTCAAACTGCAATATCATAATTTGAATTCGTTTGCAAATTATGAATTTATGAATTTTGAATTTGGAAGACTCGATTTCAAAATAGAAAAAATATTGTCAAATATGTTGTTGTTAAATGGGAATGATAATATGCAGTTTTCTGAGAAAAAGAAAAAGAGTATATATTTCAAACTTTATTACACCTTTTATGTGATGTATCATGCCACTGATTATATAACTCTTCTCTGTCTATCAATATAAAAAATAAAAGAACAAATCACGCAAATATTGTCTTTAAAACCACGCTCTGTAAAGTCATTGTTAGTACATTATCTACCGCGTACAATATACTTCGAGGACGTTGTCTTTTGTTTAAGTTTTCATGTGTTGCTACAAAGATTTTTCGTTTTAATTATATAGGTGACTATGTAATTATCTAGTACTGACGTCACTAGCATTCGGCGTCAGCTATGCTAACTCTATTACGTGTTTGCACACCGGTATGTCAACAAAATATTTAAAAGATCTGATGAGATGTAGAACAACATTGATTACTTTAATATTCTGTAACAAGCGAGGTTAAGAGAACAGCAGATATTAAGATCGTACGGTTTAAAAATATTTGCTCTCTGGTATCTGATTCAACAAAGCAAAAGGGCAATTAATTGGTATGGATTTAAATTGGTCGTTATATGAATATTCAAATTGTAGATACGAAAGTAGTATTAGATTCGCTAGTATGTAGTACCACTTATTATATTATGCTATAATTATGAAAATAAAATTAAGAGTAATCGAGAAACAAACATTAAAATTAATAGCAGTGAACAAGAATTTTACTCTGGGTCTATCGTTAAAGCGATAGTTTTAAAATTATTAATCCACAAACAATAAAAGACAAATTATAATAGTTATTATAGATAAACTTGGCTATTTGACCGGTCAAAGCAATAAAAAAATTAAACACATTTGTATCGTAATATCGATCGTTAATTGAATCCACGCATTGCAGTCTTGGGATGCATTTTTCCGCAATGCGACAAACGGAGCTCAGCCAGGCGCCGCATACACGCCGCCGCCCAATCTCGCGCCATACAACAAGAATGAGGTCCCGCTCACATCGCTCGTGCCATCTAGCGGCGGAATGCCTTCGATTTCAGCAGGTAAACGAAATATTGGTTAAATATATGTGTAAATAAATATGTAACTATACTTAAGACCTTTTAGAACTTATGTCTCAAGGTGAGTGGCTCATTTACGCCGTAGATGTATACGGACTCCAGTAACCACTTAATATCAGGTGGGCTGTGAGCTCGTCCACACACCTAAGCAATAAAAAAAATGGTTTTTACTTGTGTGTTATTGGATAACACATTCGTGCTCAGCTGGTCAACCGCTGTTCTGTTATTCCGATCAATCCATTCAGATTTCTTGACGATACAATTGCTTGCTTTCGTTATATTCTTTTTGATGCATTTTAATACAATTTATAGTAAAAAAAATTGGAAACCAACTTCAATAGTGGAACGCAGCAAACTACTGAACCTATTTACATTAAATGTTCTTTAAAATAATAATGATTCAAACCAGTTTATAATTGATAGACATCTGGCGTAATAACCAAAAATACAACCGAATTGAGATTCTCATCCATTTCCTGGAAGCGGTCAAGTGAGTAAGTCACCAAAAAAAGTTGTGACGGTATTCAGAATTTGTATACCTTTAAACGGTTTTTAATAAAAGCTACGCAACATCGTCATTCCTATTCAAAGTCGTAGATCATTTTTTGGAATAATCTACCCATGTTCTCTGGAAGGTGACGTGTCTAAGTAGGTTTTATTAATGTCCTAGGTTCCCCTATAAACGAGAAGATAATCGACGATCACCTCGCCGTGCAGGCTATCATCAGGAGTTACCAGGTGAAATATGTTTTATCTTACATACACATTTATTCTACGTTAATTTATTGTTTGCACTTTATACGCAAACACGTATCCACACGCACACCGCAGCTGTTGTGTTGCTATATGTTTGTTTTAAATGTTAAAAGTATATCATCAGTAATAAGTGTTGTAAAAGATTAGCTTTTTCGCTTCACAGGAAAATTAAGATTGTTGTTTTATCCATCTGTTTCGTTAATTACAATAACGTGATGTCAATTTGCATTTATATTGAGTAAGTTTATTTGGGCCTTGTAAATCATAATATTGTTTTAGATAACGCTTTGAATTAGAACGAATTTCGAAATTTACATAAGCGGATAACTTGTCAGTGAAAAATGTAATAATAATAGTAATTCGATTGAACGTGCACAGCGAATCTGGACACACAAAGCCTCAATGCGGCTACAACGTTTATCCCAGTCATTTTAAACGATCTAGCGATGTTGTTTCGCATAAAAAAAGTAAAAAAGTTGAGCGTTAATTACTGAAAGTTTTATTTTGCCGTTGTCGGGTGGAACGGGGATAGCGAACCGGTCGAATTTTTTAATGCGTCGAAATGAGGGTATTTCAACAATATTTTCAACTTTGAGAGGCCTGTGAAACTTTTGTTAATGTTGCGTTTGTGTTCTATAAAAGTAGTATGCCAACAATTTAAAATTGTTCGTTGGAACAACGCCGCCGATATTTATGATTTGATGGAAAAAATAATACCGAGGCAACAATAAAAAGGTTCGCCATCCCTGTGATAGAATGTTGGGCGATCATACTGAAGTCGCTAGGTCGTACGATAAATTATATAAGATGACTTGGTGGCGGGTGCGTGACAGGCTCGCGGTCACCTGGCGGCCGATGTGGACCCGCTCGGCATCACGACGGCCACGCTTCCGGAACTGGGCATGCGTGCACCAAGTTCCGAGCTCATCATGAGGAAATATTTCAATTTCGGTACGCAAGGGATACATACACGTGAACATGTACCCGGTCACGGATTAAATCATATGCGTATAATATTAACCGTGTATTTAATTAATCGCATTATACATTCATTGCGTATCACTGGTTGTTTTCAATAATGGCCATGTTATATCACACATGCGTAATAAATATAACGGTATTGCCTTAATAGTGCACTTTGTTGGAGCTCTGCAGCGTTGGAATAATTTGAAATGAACTGAAATTTTCTTTTTTATGTTGGAATTCGTCAAATAACAATTATTCGACAAAGACACGAAGCTTGGAGGTCATGTGTGGGATAACGTTGGCTGAGAATGGATTAATTTTTTTTGCAAGTTTTCATTTTAGCGAGATGCGTACCAAATAATTATCGTATTAACAAAAACATTAATCACATTATTATCTGAGACTTGGTGATGAGCTCATGACAATTTTTATTAAAACAAGGAACATATTACTAAGTAGACCGATTACAAAAATTGCTAGTCTCAAGAATGTATTTAAATAATTTATTTTTATTATGTTTTCTATGTTGTACGTTTAATATACTAGCTTTAAACACGCCACGAATATTGGAGTTATAGTTGTATTTTCTCTTTATTTTCAGTAGTACCTACCTATTTTAATCTATCTAAAACTACGTTTCTGCAATCCTTCGAATGTTAATTTAACATAAGTGTCTGGTTTAATTAATTAAAACTTTTACTAAATGTATGCTTAGATATGACTGAAATAATTCTCTCAAGATGGATGGACGAAATTGTTTGAAACGAATTCATAATGTAGTAGTTTTTCGATGTAGTCGAGGGGTCATCTTGTGGCGCAACTTGACCCGTTGGGAATATCGACCGGGGATCCGGTGTCGAGCGCTGATTGGCACGGCGGCATGCGAGCCTTCGCTAACGAAGCTGTCATTAGACAACACGTGAGATTTGGTATGGACCGTTCAAGATCTCGTACACTCGCAATTGACGATTAGCTGAATGTCAACTGGCTACCAGTAAACGTGATACCGCCGGTATTACATTAATCGGATTAATCGTCATTAATGCAAAAGTTATTGCTTTTTTATCGTGACGTTATTGCTGCAGTGGGGATTAGTTTTATCCAATGACTTTTGTGTGGTTATTGTATTTTTGAAAACTCGATTCGATTCAATCCAGTTTACGTTTACGTTGAACGATCAATATGCGATATTTTCTTCTAAATCGTCGGCTGGAATAGGGTTCTTAGCTTCGGCTTCACAGGGTATTCCGAAAAGCACTAATTCTATCTATTGGCTGTGAACGGAGATGCATATGCCGATTTTATTTACTATATAATATATTAGTAATGCTTATATTTTTTGGTGCTTGGTAGAAAACAAATTGGTAGATTTAAAATGTTATATTTTCTGTTTAAACGAGGTGCTTGGGTAGTATTTGTTTTAGTTTATAGTACCTACAGTCAAATGTTTCGTATACTTTTTTGCCTTTTTATTTTATTTTAATTTCAACGTTGTTCTTTTAAAGTATATCAAATTTAAATTTACCAAATAAGTGTTACTTTGATATTGAAATTTCTAATAATTGAGACTAGCTGTTTAAAATATGCGGTCCTTAACCTCCATTTTTTTAATATCATTAACGTAGGTACATATGTATATAGAAAATTTTATGTATCTGTAATATTAACAATTTTAATTGTAACATACTACATAGGTTGTAGAGCATTTAATTAAACAAAAATCATATTCCTTTACTAGAAATTGTGATGTGTACAAAATGTTACTGATGGTAAGTTTCGCCATTGGAACGATTTAGGCAAGAGTCGATTGAAAATACACTGTAAGGTAAATAGTTTTATATGTGTAAGGTTGCAAGTAAAGGAGACAATTTAATAGGTAAACGTGTTTTTCGAGTTATATGTAAATTAACGTTCGAGGAAAAATATGTTTTTTTTTTTGCACAGCGATCGAGATAATGGTTATATGAGTGTGATGCTTCATGGTTTTTCTTAATCGCTTTTGTGTATTGTGTAACTCACATCCTAAATTTTTTGGTATTTAATATACGCACAGAAAGGCCTAGTACTTTTTGATCGTAAACTCACACTTTGTCACGAAGTGTTCGTAACAACGCCTCGCTTCGTCCTCAATACGTTACTAAGCAACATGTGTACGAGTAGCCTTTTGTTAATAACAATTACCGCGTAATCTCTTGTTCACTTGGTCCCGTTATGTTTTGTGAAAATTAAAGTTACGATTAATCGAATAGTCCTGTAGTAACATCAAATTATATTAAAATGAATAAACTAAAAAAACAGATCCGGGGACATCATGTAGCGAAACTCGATCCGTTGGAGATTGCGAACTACGATTTGGGCGGTAAAAGTCCCACTGAAGTGATACACAACAGCTACAGATTTGGTAAGGAGGCGGTAGTATTGCGGACTGTGGACGCTCGATGTACCTCATGAATTGATGTGGTTATGGCGGGACAGTATAGTTATTATGATATTCTCTGGGCGTTTTCGTTCCGCGAGGTTTTAGGCATGATTTAAAACACTTTATCTATTCGTTTGTATTGCTCGCGATTCTCAATGTCGCAACGACTTTGAGAACGATATAAACGCGAAATTAGACCGGAAAAGTGTTTTTAATCAATGCTTATTTATCGAGTCTATCATGTAATTTTCAAGAATTAATTTAAGAGTACGAAGAAATGTTTTGAAGGTTCAAATTGAAACACATGTTGGTAAACATGTTGTTCTAGAATTTACGAACGAGTTGCAACGTGACTAGCGCTCTGCTCGATTCTGAATTTTTCTTTCCTGTTAAATCTGGTTTTGACGAAACTTTGTGTTTCCGAATACTTGGAGTTAATGCCGAAAGGAAAAGTAAATTGTATTGTACCGCTATTCAGAATCAAAGTTACATAATGGACTCCATAGTGTTTGAGTAAAAGCGATAAATGTTATCTTTTCTGACTGTGCGATACTGGGTGTAATTATAGAATGACTTTTCAAAATTAGCGTTTAGCATTTATGTTGCGTTCGACAACAACAAAAATAAAATGCCATTCTGAATCCGATTTAATAACTAAACCAGCGATTGTTTGAATGTTAATAACACTGCGAGCCATAACTACAGAAGATCTATCTCATTTGATGCTGGTAGTGCACGCGGTTTCGCTAGCACGCTCATTTTAATCTATCAAAGCCCTCAAATAATAGTTTCCCCTACTTTTCTGGTTATTACCTAATTTATCTTTTCCAATGTATGAGCCTTATTTTGGTAAAAACGTTATTAGATTTTGAGATGTGCATTTGTTGTTCTTTGAACGCAGGGCTTTAATCGATTAATATACTGTTGGTTTGACATTGCACGAATTTTGCATGTACACGTGTGTGTTTCGACACAAACACCAATTGCATGGTTTTAGAAGAAAAAAAAACAAATTGTCTTGTCTATCGAAACAATCGAAAATAAAATCGTTTTATTCCGACATTGACTTATGAAACGCAGTATGGTAACGTCTGTATATGAATAGCACACCTACATTCTGTCAGCATTGGATCAGAGCCAGGGGTCATCTCGACGAGGATAACATTGGAACATCGAATTACGTCAGAGTGTTTTTTTCATCACGGGCTCGATCGCGCTTTGAAATCGATTAAGTTTTAATATCGAAGCTATGGTGTTGAAAATCGATTATATTTTATTTAATGTTGTTAATTTTGTGATGATTTCAAGGGCTTCGTATGGTATTACATAAGGTTGCAGGGGTAGTATGTCAGAGATGTTCAAATGTCTATTTGGGTTGTATCTTTATCAAAAATAGGCTGAATCGTTATGAGCACATGTATTGGTTGTTCTATTTTCCTTCAACCGAACTAGTAAAGGGATATGATATCATTTCAATATGCTTTTCATGTGCTTCCTTATGAACTATACGCTTTTTTTCAATATCATGCATTTTGGTTTATACTTTTAGAGATTATTTGAGAGATGGTGAGGGAATTTTTAGTCATGATAATTAATTCGCTTCTGTTCTATGAAATAGCATAGGATATTTTCTTTTATTTGTTGAGACTTTTGTCTTTTGGTGCGTTATTCGCTTAATACCAATTGGGCCATGATATATTTTATGCTCGTCCACCTTATCTCTTTTTTAGCAATGATATACTTATCTAGAATGCGTTCTAATTATTCTAATTCCCTCACCATCTGAACTTACAAGTTCTAAGACACATCCTACGAATGTATCCACTCTTATTGCTCACTTGTAAATTCTAGATGAAGCCGACATGGACAGGGTATTCAAACTACCCTCAACTACGTTTATCGGCGAAAAAGAAAAAGCGCTCCCGTTGAGGTGAGTCTTACTGATTGTAGAATAAGACACAGTTTCGAGATTGAAATGTTTTTAATAACTTATTGTTGTATATCGAATATGGCGCGACTGGGTCAAGGCCCACATGATTTTAAAGACACGGCCAGATGGTCGTTTCGTGGAAATTCACATTCGAATAGTGTAGTCAGGCCTTAATCAGTTATATTGTTTTAATGTTATCATTTGATTACAGTTTACGGACTTACAGAGGATGGTTGCATCTCAGTCAAATATACCATTATAATATGTAATCATGTAAAATGTTGAACGTTTTGACCATGCAATGATCGTGGCCAGAAGCCGTCTTTAAATTATTAATCATGTAAAATGTTGAACATTTTGACCATGTAATGATCGTGGCCAGAAGCCGTCTTTAAATTATTAATGATGTAAAATGTTGAACATTTTGACCATGCAATGATCGTGGCCAGAAGCCGTCTTTAAATTATTAATCATGTAAAATGTTGACATTTTGACCATGCAATGATCGTGGCCAGAAGCCGTCTTTAAATTATTAATCATGTAAAATGTTGAACATTTTGACCATGCAATGATCGTGGCCAGAAGCCGTCTTTAAATTATTAATCATGTAAAATGTTGACATTTTGACCATGCAATGATCGTGGCCAGAAGCCGTCTTTAAATCACTCCAAAAATGCACCGCTATAAAAGATAAATGCATACAAAAACAAATTTCGTGGTCAAATACAGTTTTCGGTCTTATCGGGGATTTCTTATTATCTCGAAATGTTTTAACACGTCTCGTATCACGTATTATAGATGTTTAAAGCCTGTCGTTAATGTTGGCCTTAACCTTTCGATCGTTTATCGGTTGTGGACTTAGTTGCAAATTATTTGTTTATGTATCAGATAAGATCAATGTCGCTTAATAGGAAATGCACATCTCCAGTATTGAAGTAACGGCCGAATACTTTTAAAAGTAACGAAACATATATGTTGTTGTTTTAATAAAATGGTACTTATTACTAACTAATTAAGGCATTCAATGGTAATTTCACTTATGACTACGGACGGAAGTCTTTCAGACTATCGTTACGTTTCATATATTAGATCTATGTAATGTCTTGTGTTTCCGAGTTCCGTTAGTGGCATGAAAATTTCGTAGTTTTTTAATGTTCGGGTATCTTATTTGACGTTTCTATACAGTATGTGAAAATATAAAAAAAACAGAATGTTTGCTTTTTTTTCATCATTTAAATCATTCGTTTGTATTGTGTAGAGAAATTCTGAATCGTTTGGAGCAAGCGTACTGCAACAACATCGGTATTGAGTTCATGTTCATAAATTCCCTGGAACAATGCAACTGGATCCGACAGCGCATGGAGCCACCGAACGTAACAAAGATGAACGCTGACCAGAAGAGGCTCATCCTGGCTCGTCTAACTAGATCAACTGGGTAAGCAGAAATACTCTTTTATATTCATATACAAATATATAGGTAAGATAACTAGAAGAGTGTACTGCTTGTGCTTAAGTAGATTTTTTTTTATTGCTTAGATGGGTGGCCGAGCTCACAGCCCTGCTTGGTGTTACCACCTGGCCACCTGGTGTTAATTGATTACTGGAGCCATAGACATCTATAACCGAAATGCGTCACCCACCTTGAGATATAAGTTCTAAGGTCTCAAGTATAGTTACAACGGCTGCCCCACCCTTCAAACCGAAACGCATTACTACTTCACGGCAGAAATAGGCAGGGTGGTAATACCTACCCGCGCGGACTCATAAGAGGTCCTACCAGAGTAGCCAATAAATGTAGTAATTTTATGGCTTTTAAGGAAACATAAAAAATGAATTGTACTATAATTCAGCACTGCAATGTAACATAAACAAATTTGCTAACGCGGAAGCCAATTTCCTTTAAGAATAAGAATATAGTTTTGATAAAAGACAAGATTTATACTTATCGAACAGCGGTATATCGTTTTCACTTACGTAATAGCAGTGGAAGTTACGGGAAAGGTTACCTTAGTAGAGGTAGAAATAGATGGCTATATTCACGTCCGCTAGAATGACCATTACTTCTGTACAATTAAAGTACATTGCTTGCAGGCTGCCAACCGTTAGCACCCAATACAGATAAAATGTGGAAAAATAATGAAACAATGACGTAAATGACGAGTCTAATCTGCGACTTCTCAAACAGGCTCCTGATGATTGAGATCGATTATTATAGTGTTAACAACATTTAACAATAACAATAACACGCACTTCCACGAAATGAAATGTCAGGAATGACGTATCATACGTGTCAGAACATATTATGATGCATATCAAATTTATAAGCTGGCAACTTTTACTAAGGTTATAAAGCTTTTAGGTACAAATAAAAAAGGTTATCATTATTACTCTCTAAAATGCATAAATACATACTCAATGTGGGTGTGCCTAAATACGTACATAATATTTTTTATCTGTGAATAATATTATTGATACTGAATTCACACATTACCCAATGATAAATTTTATCAAAGAACATTCACGCCTAACAAAAACAGCATAATAATCGTTCTAATTGTTCAGCCTAGTAATAATTTTTCCGGTATTCCTGATAAGACTAGTAAATGTAACTTACATATATGATGCCTGTTGTAAGGCTTGAAATGTCTGGACTATATTTTTGTTTATATAAATAAAATCGAGTTCTAGAATGCGACAGTAAATAATAGCCTTTGAGAATACTAGGTATAGGCCAAGCCCTGTGAGAAAGAGTGATACCGTAATCTTGAACATTACTTGTACTAGAAATATTTGTTAATGGTATGACAATTGGAATAAGCTAAAAAAATATTTATTTTTTATTGCTTAGATGGGTGGACGAGCTCACAGCCCACCTCGTGTTAAGTGGTTACTGGAGCCCATAGACACCTATAACGTAAATGCGCCACCCACGTTGCTTTTCTGTTATTATTATTATTGGCTCCATAAATAATCTAATATGACAGATCCCATCTATATTAATATCTGATGCATGGTACATGGTTATTGAACTTTTCTCGACTGTAACTCTCAGGTTTGTCTTGTTATTCCCCTGCTTTGCGAGGAGGGTAGCGGAATCTATCTATATTACTACTCAAAATACCGCCTAATTAAATTAAGGCTTTTCGTATGGTCCCCGCTGTGAATGTTAGCTTCACGTCACGAAGGCTAAAGTGATGTGAGTGGAGGGAAAATATACGATTTGCATTTTTTTTTTTTGCTTAAATGGTTGGACGAGCTCACAGCCCACCTGGTGTTAACATCAAAATTATACTAATAGTTTATTCTATACGCTTTTAAAATCTAATTCTAATGTAAACTATAACATTGACTGACAAAGATTGGAGACACGGTAGATATGTAAATATTTCTCGACATGTTTGGAATGAGGTCTGTATTTCTTACATACATACGAGAGATAAAGTTTCTTGTTACGATTTCGTTTGTGATAATGGAGGCCTCGCAATCTAATCGCGACCGTCTAAAACACCGGGGGGTGATAAATCATCTGTGATTTGGATTTTATATTCTATCTCCACTTACGTGATTGATATTCTAGTTTAAAAATATAACTTCCTGGTTTTGATAGGTATTGGAATTTTTATTGATAAATCATCTGTGATTTGGATTTTATATTCTATGTCCACTTACGTGATTGATATTTTAGTTTAAAAATGTAACTTCCTGGTTTTTATAGGTATTAGGATTTTTATTGATAAATCATCTGTGATTTGGATTTTATATTCTATGTCCACTTACGTGATTGATATTTTAGTTTAAAAATATAACTCCCTGGTTTTGATAGGTATTGGGATTTTTATTCGCGTTTATTATTCTGTGACTATAATTATATTTAACTCCATGAGCGACGTTAACCACTCACCATCAGGTGGGTCGTATGCTCGTCTGTCTATACGGCAATAAAAAAAACTCAAGTTCAAACATCACACATATACGCGTTTAATATAAATTACCGACGGAGACGACAAAACGCTAATTACATTTTAATTAATTTTATATTAGGGTAATGATCTCATTTTCTTAATAAAGTCAAAATGTAGCTAAGAAGAGAAAATTAAGAAATTGGTTGCAGAGTCCTGTTTGAAATTCAAAATACTTCGGACACAGATGCACTTTATGTTAGAGCTCTATTTACTAAATTAAAAATAACATTAATTGTTAATTAATGATAGATTTCACTAAAACAAAAAAAAAGTGATAAAAATTTTTCAACATTATTTTGCTACCGGACTATTTACTAGAAATCTCAGTATGGTAATTTATATAATTTAATACCCCTATAATTATATTTATTCTACCTTCTAAATTATTTAGAACGCAAGCGAATTATATTAATGTCGTTAATGTGATAGTTTTCAATGATAAATCCTTGGTGATTGTAGACACGGCCTAAGTGTTGTTTGTTTTCCTTGTAACGTATACACGGTATGATTTCCCAAATCACTTCAACATGACACACAAATAAAATCTTCCTTCATTCCGTTTCAGAGTTAAGGTCTTAAAGATAAGAAAAAAAAACATATTTTGAACATTATTATTCAGTCTAATTGACTATTTAGTATTTTATAACTATGTCGCTGTTTTCTAAATATTTACTTGTTTATTTCGGAACGTTCAAAAATTGTCGTCCCTTGTGGACTGTCAATAATAATTATAATAACTGGGAATAAATCACGCACGGTCATCGGGACCCAATTTAGAAAAATAACACCCAAACAAAGAGCAAAAAACCTTTTCATCACACGAATTTTTGCCCGATGTGGGAATAGAACCAACGACCCTTGGCTCAATAGTCAGGATCGCCAATTACTGCACCACCGAGTTACTCAAATACAAATCAATACATTTTTTTTTCTTCCTACCTTAGCTGATAGCCTTGAGAGGCATTTCAGCGTAACCTTAACTAGTAGGTGAGCTCACGGGGTACAAACCTGACGAAGTTGCTAACACGAACCCTAGCAAGAGCCGTACTTCGCAGAATCTACCACCGGATCGGAAACGCGACCCACTGAAAAGATCCGACGAAAAACTCAGTGGGCTGTGTCTATGGCTTAATTCGCTCGTCGAGCCCTTCGTCGCAAGCGACGTGTTCGACGAGGACGGTGACCGGTGCTTGTGGTGCCTAAAAGCACCGTTAATGGATCAGGAGGATCCGTAATGACGTGCTTCGGGCGACTTCCCGACGAGAAACTCAGTGGTCTAGTCAATACAAATACAATGTCAATACATCCTATACTAATATAATTCTGAAACGTAATGTAATTTTCATTTGCAGGTTCGAGAATTTCCTCGCTAAGAAATGGTCCTCCGAGAAGCGTTTCGGCTTGGAGGGCTGCGAAATTTTGATTCCGGCGATGAAGCAAGTCATCGACGTTTCCACGAAACTCGGAGTCGAATCCATCATTATGGGCATGCCCCATAGAGGTGAATATCACTTTTAGTAATTCCCTTTTGAATCGCGTAGTGGCTGACCCATTGGTCGCCCACCTGTCCTGGTGAAACTGGAAAGGCCTCCGGGCCACCAGTTAAATCCTTCAATTAAAAAAAAAAAAAAAGGTTTTGTCGTTGTATGACCGGAACATGGCTATCTCACGTTCGATTCTTCAGCTTGGACTTTCGAATGTAGAACATTAACATAATGATTACTACATTAATATCTACTATGACGTAAATGTAACGTATTACCGGTGGTAGAACCTCTTGTGATTCCGCACGGGTAGGTACCACCGCCCTGCCTATTTCTGCCGTGAAGCAGTAATACGTTTCGGTTTGAAGGATAGGGCAGCCGTTGTAACTGTTCTGAGACCTTAGAACTTATATCTCAAGGTGGGTGGCGCATGTACGTTGTAGATGTCGTGGTAACCACTTAACACCAGGTGGGCTATGAGCTCGTCCACCTGTCTAAGGAATAAAAAAAATATTACAGCATTACGCATGCATACCTGTTATAAGTGACATATTTAATAAAATTAGTTATGTCATGTGACAGTTGTAAACTTTTTATTTTTAGTTTTTGTTAACACATATCTTTGTTTCAGAATTGTTTTGTAATTTTGTTTGATTTGAAATAAACAAATGTAATTTAATGGGTTTAATGTTCCACAAACTTTAATTGTTATTCAGATAGTAAAGAGTTTTTTAGTGATAGTGAACGTGTAGATTAGGTTATTTAAATTCTTTGTTTAAATGTATTTAGATTATGATCCATCCGAAAATAACTGCATAGAGTCGGTGAATTATGATGTATCGATGTATCGTATAGACGAATTCAAGATTAACTTCCCACTCAAAGATCAACATAGAATTTTAACATTATGGATATGTTATAATTATCTTTGCTTATTTTGGATTTTTTATGATCGTATCAATTTCAAAATACTATCATGTATAGAATCTTGTTGGTGATTAGGAGAAAAAATTATATATGTATACAAAATAAATTGAGTACAAAAATGTTATTTACGATCTCTATATCAATGAGGTTAAGGTTGCAAATCATAAAGCTTGTTAGATGTTCTAATATCCTTCTCGAAGCCGTGATTTCTTATGAATCAATTAAGTTACCATATGTAATCGCTTGATGATAATCATCACGTAACTTTCAAAGAATGGAAGATCATTCAAGATGCAACTCAATAATAGTATTGAGTTGCATCTTGGATGTAATAAGTTTCATAAAATTCTCGCCATTTTCCTGTAATTTTACCAATTCAATTATTTTTAGAATTATCCTCTATTCGTATCTTTACAAAATCTATTACAATCAAAACGACATTTATTTTAATAAATTATCCATTAAGATTGCGTTTGCTGCCTTTTCAAAATTAGCCAGTTTATATAATGGTTGACAATTTTATGTTTGTCACTAATCGTATATCAGTTTGAGTGAAGAAATACACGGGTCAGTTCTTTCACACAGTACTAGTAGACAGCACTTCTAATATCTGCGACTAGAGTGACTACAAATAAGAGCGGTGGTTTGAAGGGTGGGGCGGCCGTTGTAACTGTACTGAGACCTTACAAATTATATCTCAGGTGGGTGGCGCATTTACGTTGTAGATGTCTATGGGCTCCAGTAACCACTTAACAAATATGTGGGCTGTGAGCTCGTCCAACCATCTAGGCAATAAATAAAAATTTCAACGAATCGGCGGGCATATGACCGGGTCATGACGTTGAAATCTTTGCGGTGCGGCGCCGCAACGCACCGTGTGCTCCCGCTCTTACCCATCTCGTCTCTGTGGTTGCAATTCCGATGCTACGCTGCAGCACATCGTGTGACATGCCATAGATATATCTATGTAAGACGACGCAGCGACACCGCTCCGGCGCCGCACAGGACTTGCAACCATCGAGACGAGGTGGGGAGGGGTGAATACGTTGCGACCTCGGAGTGACACCGCCACAGGCTTTTATGAACAGACTGTCCAGAGCTGCTGGGGCGCCGGTGTCACCCCTGCGACATAACAACGTTGTGGCGCCGCACCGCTCATGTGCCCGCCGATACGGTGAAATCATTGCGGTGCGGCGCCGCAACGCACCGTGTGCCCCCGCTCTTACCCACCTCGTCTCTGTGGTTGCAAGTCCGGTGCGCCGCCGCAGCGCATTGTGTGACATGACATAGATATTTCTATGTAAGAAGACGCAGCGACTCCGCTCCGGCGTCGCACCACAACGCATCGTGTGCCCCCGCTTTTAATGTGTCTGTACTTCGTTTAGTTAATGTCGTCCGTTGATGTTTGCAGGGCGCCTCAACGTACTCGCGAACGTGTGCCGTAAGCCTCTGCACCAGCTGTTCACACAGTTCGCCGGTCTCGAAGCTGAGGATGATGTATGTATTTTTATGCAATATAATATGTATATATATATACCGAGTGGTTTAAGTGACATTTCGCACAATACCTTTATCTTTGTTATTAATGGTGCGTTTTATTTGGTATTAGCATCAATAATTTAATGTATTTAATTGAAGCTCAATTAAGTTAACTCCATTCAAGTATTCATTCGATATTCTCACCCCAAGAGCGTAAGAAATTTCAAATCTAATATTCTTTATTGTAATATTTTTGAATCTCGAAGAGATTTTTCAATAATTCATTGTAATAGTTCGTGCCTCGTGTATTGGTTTTATTATGCGTAATTATTGTTAGACCATCAGATTTTATTTTCATAGTAACATAAAAGTCCGATAGGTAACTCGCGATTAGTTTCAATAAATAGGTGTATATGCGACCTCAAGTCTCAAAGTGCCTCACAAAACACAGTTAGTAAAGTAATGTATAATTTTTGTTAAGGGTTCCGGCGACGTGAAATATCACTTGGGCACGTACATCGAGCGTTTGAATCGCGTTACCAACAAGAACATTAGATTGGCTGTTTGCGCGAACCCCTCGCACTTGGAGGCCGTCGACCCCGTGGTGCAGGGCAAGACCAGAGCCGAGCAGTTCTACAGGGGAGACAACGAGGGCAAGAAGGTCGGATATTATGTTTCATTTTATTTATTAACGACTGGTGACCATTTAAATTGGAACAGAAATAGACAGGGCCGCGGTGCCTTATCCATTTATTATTTTCAGTTTCGTTTTAATATTTAATTTAAAGTCGTGGTTTAAAGGATAAGTAAGACGTCTGGTGCATTTGTATCAAGCAATGCTTCGATGTTCGAATCCCTCAGGCGGGTACCAATTTTTCTAATGAAATACGTACTTCATAAATGTTCACGATTTACTTCCACGGTGATGGAATAACATCGTGTAATAAAAAAAGGGTGCGTGTACTTATGTACGCGCGTAAGAAGTTATACTTTATTTTTATTAAATTTATTTCTTTTTATTTATTTAAATTTTAATCAATTTGAAAAAAAATTGATTAAACAACATCCTCAAACACGCATATTGGACATCCCTTTTCTTGACATCGTATAAATTCGGTAATTCTCGGTACGGCTCGTAAAGTTCACCTGCGGCTATATTCAGACTCGCCAAGTTACGTCGGTCGTATTGTAATGAGCGATTTAGTGGGCAACTTCATTCTGTTAATTTTGTGTCACGGTGCGCGCGCATCGTAAAATTTCACTCATCAATTTTTCATAACGCGCCTAAAGAAGTATAACTTCAATAAAAGCCGCCACCCACCTTGAGATATGAGTTCTAAGGTATTAGTATAGTACAAGGGCTACCCCACCCTTCAAACCGCAACATAGCACTGCTACAACGGCTACCCCACCCTTCAATATGCAACGCATTACTGCTTCACGGCAGAAATAGGCAGGGTGGTGGTACTTAACCGTGCAGACTCACAAGAGGTCCTACCACCAGTAATTACGCAAATTATAATTTTGCGGCTTTTATTTTTATCACACGATGTTATTCTTACGCCGTGGAAGTCAATCGTGAACATTTGTTTAAGTACGTATTTCAATAGAAAAATTGGTACCCGCCTGAGATTCGAACACCGTTGAATCGCTAAATACGAATGCACCGAACGTCTTATCCGTTAGGCCATGACGACTTCAAATGTCAACAACTCTTGAACATTAGGCGTGAGGCAACAGATGTTTCGAAAACAATTCTAGTCTACTAGAGGATAACGTGTCCTTATTCGGCACTTACGTCGATCGACACTCGCAATAACGTGACGTCACTGTCCAGGTGATGTCGATCCTGCTGCACGGCGACGCGGCGTTTGCTGGTCAGGGCGTCGTGTTTGAGACGATGCACCTGTCGGACCTGCCCGCCTACACCACGCACGGGACCATACACATCGTCGCCAACAACCAGATCGGGTTCACGACCGACCCCAGGCACTCCAGATCTTCCGCCTACTGTACAGGTTCGTGCCGACCAGACACGCCTAGGCAATAACGCCTTAAGCTGCAAACTACGCTATACTATAGTGCCATATAGTATAGCAGCGTATACTTAGCCAATAATATATAGTACAGTACAGTGTACTGGTACTGGTGGTAGGACCTCTTGTGAGTCCGCGCGGGTATGTACCACCACCCCGCCTATTTCTGCCGTGAAGCAGTAATGCATTTCGGTTTGAAGGGCGGGGCAGCCGTTGTAACTATACTTGAGACCTTAGAACTTATATTTCAAGATGAGGGGCGCATTTACGTCGTAGATGTCTATGGGTTCCAGTAACCACTTAACACCAGGTGGGCTGTGAGCTCGGCCACCCATGTAAACAATAAAAAAAAAGTATGAACGTGTCCATAAAAATGTATGGTGTGCGATATTGTTGTGCTATGAGCTATATACTATAATATGCTATTATATTATAGCGTAGTCTAAAAGCAGCTTTAGCCAATTGACAGTTGAAGACCTTGTCAATTACGTAAACCGTAAATGTGATAAGCTTAAAGCTACCCCAATATAAACATTAAACTTTCGCTGCTATCAACGTTACACACACGATTACTTGTTGGGTTCTTACTGCGGTTATGCGAGTATATTGTCGGAATGAGTCATCAAGTTCAAGTGGTAATGTCCAAAAAAAAACGGATTAGGTAGAGGGTAGATTTTTCTTTTCCTAACATCGTTCCCGCTGTCTTCAGTCTGACCATAGTCAAGGAGCATGAAACGCGAAAATCGTGATAAGAACCCGTTAAACGTGAATGTAATATATCACTAATTAACACGTTGACTGCCGTGTAGGTCACCAGTGCCCTACGCGGCGCACTGATATAACTTTGTCGATTTCTCTCTTTGATCTTCTAACTAAGGCACCGGAATATCTACTAGGCCCCGGGAAAGACGAATCCGCAGATACTGAGAATGAATCTTATTTTTAAAAGACCGAAAAAAAAACATACATTGGCAAACAAAAGAATACAAAAAGTCAGGCAATCCAGGCGCTTAGTAGTAACAGAGATCGATATAATTACTTCAGTGCGCCGCGTAGGGCACCGGTGACCTGCATGACAGTCAACGTGTTAAGAACTTATCGCTTTGTTTTGCCTACGGTACTCTGCATTGATGCTCGTTCATACCTGGAACATTTACGGCGTGGACGAGCGTTCGTAAGATAAGCTTACTGCATTTCAGTTTTGAAACGATTTCAATTTTTTGTTATGCCACAGGACGCTAAGCTAAATTTGATATATTATATACGTTACCACTGTGTGACGTATGTCCTTGGAAATTCCGATGTCCGTGAGCTAATCGGCGACGATTGAAATCTAAGATGTCTTCCAGGATAAACTAAATTAACACTGTGCCATATGTTACAGACGTGGCCCGCGTTGTAAACGCTCCGATATTCCACGTGAACGGCGACAATCCCGAGGCCGTGATGCACGTTTGTAACGTGGCTGCCGAATGGAGAGCCACGTTCCACAAGGACGTTGTCATTGACATCGTCAGCTACAGAAGAAACGGACACAACGAAGTCGACGAACCGATGTTCACTCAGCCCCTCATGTACCAGAAGATTCGTAAGACCAAACCAGGCGAGTAATGTTCAAATAAGCTTTTTCTTTTTTTTTTTTTAAATAATACTCCGAAATACAATAACAGCTTAACGCAAATAGGAAAAATAAAAGAAATGATTTGCAAAAAAAATACTTATATAAAGCAAAGACGGTGGCGTCACTCGTGAGCAAATTGCGAACCATTTTTACATTATAGATAAGATGAAATGTTCATAATCCTCCCCAATATTTTTAATGGGTATTTTCGATCTTAGGCTATTTGGTGATGTCGTGATAATTATTGTAATAGATACTGTCTTGTCTTGAATGGAAAGGTCTAAAATAAATAGTCATATTATTTTCGGTATAATTCCGCGTTTATATATAAATATTTTACAACATCAAACTGGATTGACGAATTGAATATCGATGCGTAGTGAATTTAGAAGCTACTATAAAATAAATAAAAACGTGTGGCACTCGGGAACTGCCGCGGTGAAGCTATTGCATAGCATTTTTTATCAACTTATGCAGTTATAATTAGACAATGATAATTTAATATTAAAACAATAATAAAACAAGACCACGCTATATTAAACATTAATAAAAGCAAAACATTAACTGTCCCCTTCACACTCATAAGCTAGACCGCGCGAGATTGGCAGACTTTTCATGATGCGCATGAAGTGTGGCGTCACGTCACGCGCTTATTCACAAACACTACACAAGCGCAACGTGTGAATGTGTTGAATGCGAGCTACATGGTAGGCGGAGTGAGGGGTGTAAGGTTTTTGCCGTTACGGAATTTCATGATTCGGTCGCCCCGCTCAAGGCCCGCGATAAAAGCTATGCAATAGTTTAATAATAAAATCATAAATTTGTAGTATTGGAGAAATACGCGGACCAGTTGATCGCGGAAGGAGTCGTCACAGCTGAAGAGGTTAAAGACGTGAAGGACAAATACGAAAAGATCTGCGAGGACGCGTACAACCAAGCCAAACAGGAGACCCACATCAAATACAAGGACTGGCTCGACTCGCCCTGGTCGGGCTTCTTCGAAGGGAAGGATCCTCTAAAGGCTAGTTTAGACTATAAATCTTTAGTATTTCTGTGAGCGGGAAATTACTGTTTTATTTTTTATTGCATAGATGGGTGGACGAGTTCACAGCCCATTTGGTGTGAGCCCACCCAAGTGGTTACCGGAGCCCATAGACGTCGCCACCACCCTGGAGATATGAGTTCTAAGGTCACAGTATAGTTACAGCGGCTGCCCCACCCTTTAAACCGAAACGCATTACTGCTTTACGGCTGAAATAGGCAGGGTGGTAGTACCTACCCTTGCGGACTCACAAGACGTCCTACCACTAATAAAAAATCGGCGTATATTGACGGGAGAAAGCAGAAATATCGTAACTTGCATTTTGGGCTAAATCATTTTTTACCATATTATTATGTTATATAAATCGTTCTGGTGTAAAATTTGGCTGTTCAAGTTACGACATTTCTGCTTTCTTCCGTGGATATACTGTTTGTTATTTAATTGATCAGATAGTGTTTTTTTTTGAATGAAGTTCTTCAGTGCCGTTTGGGGCAGGAGTTTTTTTTATTTTTTTTATTTCTTAGATGGGTGGACGAGCTCACAGCCCACCTGATGTTAAGTGGTTACTGGAGCCTATAGATATCTATAACGTAAATGAGTCAACTACCCTGAGACATAAGTTCTAAGGACTCAGTATAGTTAACTAGTAATAGTATGGTAAGAATGAATTTCCATTTATTTTTGTCAGATGTCGGCCACCGGTGTAGTGGAGGAGACCCTCGTGCACATCGGGCGTCGGTTCTCATCCCCCCCTCCCAACGCCGCGGAGTTCGAGATCCACAAGGGTCTGCTCCGTATCCTGAAGTCGCGCATGGAGATGGTCGACAATCGTACAGTGGACTGGGCGCTCGCCGAGGCGATGGCCTACGGATCTCTGCTCAAAGAGGGCATCCACGTGCGTCTCTCTGGTGAAGATGTTGAGCGAGGCACATTCTCTCATAGGTACCTTTTTGATACGAAACCGGTACTTATATGCATACACGTCCTTACGGATCCATCAGATCCAATAACCCGGCATTAGACACCTTTAGCTCTAACACTAGGAGTAGGGACCCCGGGGCAGCCTAACTTAAAGATCAGCCCGCTGAGTTTCTCGCCGGATCTTTTTTTTTATAGTTTAGGTGGATGGACGAGCTCACAGCCCACCTGGTGTTAAGGGGTTACTGGAGCCCATAGACATCTATAACGTAAATGCGCCACCCACCTTGAGATATAAGTTCTTCTTAACGGGTCGCGATTCCGATCCGGTAGTAGATTCATTCGCAAAGCAGCTACTCTTGAGTTTTTAGGTCTCTTTTGGAGGCGATCGGGCTGAGCCTTTGCTCGCCCACCTGTACTGGTAAAATTGTAAAGGCCTCTGGGCCACCAGTAATCTCTCAAACATAAAAAAAATATATTATAGTATGTATTAATGTATGAGTAAATATACAATATAGATGAGAATGTTTCCTGAAACGCCAATAGGCTATACTGCCCCAATCAGAACATTATATTTATTTTCCAAGTCAAATATGATTTTTTATATTCTGGTTAATATTTCGTCAAGCCGAAATAACATATTGCAATGTAAAAATAAACGTGAGTTATAAAACTCGAAATGTGTACTTTACAAGCATCGATACGATTATTGGGTAGCGAGTATTTCTTACATAGCTTATTTGTTATATCAGTGAATCTATTTGATGTACACATTACTTTGAATTTATTTATGTGCGAAAGTTCTTTGGATCGTACAAGAGAGCTATCATTTAAATAAAACTAGTAATTACTATATACATATAAACTGTACATAAACTCAAATGACATTTTAAATTTCGGACTTCTTGGCGGGAACGTGAGGTGTGAAGTTGTGTGATTTGTTTTAATTTGTCTATTTAATGTTTCTTCAGGTTTAAATGTGTAATAGCGGTGGTTTATTAACTGTTTAGTGTCTGTGAAAGTGCACAAATGTGGGAAAATCAAACCAAGCCGCTGAACGTAACTTCTCGGGATCCTCCAAACATTCCACTAAAAGGTCTCAGTAAATGACCACCATTTTACTGAGATTATATTTCATACCATATCATCGCATCTCATTTCATTTCATTTCACTTCATGTTATCATTTTTTATAAAAGTAAGAATATAAAAACAAAATAAGACTTGACCTAAAGGTCTTAGTTACCAGGTCATAAAATCCCTTATAAAAATATTTTAAACTTCGTCTCAGCTTATGTAACTTTTTTAATTTCAAAATTAAGAAAAATACCATGTTCAGAGTAGAATCTTAACGAATGATATATTTTAACAGACATCACGTGCTCCACCACCAGAAGGTCGACAAGGCCACTTACTGCGCCTTGGCACATCTGTACCCTGATCAGGCTCCATACACTGTGTGCAACAGCTCACTGTCTGAGTATGGTAAGGAAATTCTGAACTATGATACAATACGAAGCAATATGATACAATATCTTTGTACTATCAATATATTATATACATCTTTTATATATAAAAACCTAATTGTAGGGTTAAGTCTAAAAAAATATCTCTGTTCTAAATTATATCATCTTTTGGTTAGTGTATCCTTTGATTGCCTTTTTTGGGTCTCAGTTTGTAAGTCTCAGATTTAGCTCTTTCAAACTTGTCCGGATCATGTGCGTATCGAGTGACATTTTTGTGTATCAATCTTTAAAAGAGCGGTTTCTTCTATTATAATAGTTTCGCTATTACATTTATTTATTTATATAACATGTATGTATAGTATTCATATGAATGTATATTGTCAAATTTTTTATTCAGGTGTCCTGGGTTTCGAGGTCGGCTACTCCGTAACGAACCCGAACGCCCTGGTGCTGTGGGAGGCCCAGTTCGGAGACTTCAACAACGTGGCCCAGTGCATCATCGACCAGTTCATTTCCAGCGGACAGGCCAAGTGGGTGCGCCAGTCCGGCATCGTACTGCTGCAGCCTCACGGCATGGAGGGGATGGTATGTATTTCATTTCAGTTTTGCTCTAAGCCAGGGGTGCAACTTTGTTAATCAATGGGTCAATTTAATTTTTTAATTTTTTTTGACTGGCCGCACATTGTTATCTCTTATTAATAATTTACGAAACTTTATCTATATATATATATAAATAAATTGCTGTTTGTTAGTCTCGCTAAAACTCGAGAACGGCTGGACCGATTTGGTTAATTTTGGTCTTAAATTATTTGTGGAAGTCCAGAGAAGGTTTAAAAGGTAGATAAATATGAAAATGCTCGGAAATAAATAAAAATAACAATTTTGTGTTTCCTTTGATGTGTCCCCCGTCGGACGGATTCCTTTTGTTTGTATTAAGTTTATTTTATACAAAAGTTTAGGTCTTTTATTTATCGATTGAGGCACTACGATGTCTGCCGGGTCAGCTAGTTTATAATAAATATTAGAATAAAAAAATATACAAAAAGTTATTTCATATACTAATGTAAGATAAAAACAAACAAGAAAAGAACAGAAAAACGAACAGAAACGAGAAAGTCGATAAAATAAATTCAATTTGAGTAATGCTTGGCGGGCCGTGTGCTGCTCATCCTTGCTTTAAGCAGTTACTTTTCATTAACTATTCGTTGGCTAGAAATGTGGTTAAGAATTAGCGAAAGACGTGGTTTTTCAATTTGGCTTTTGTTGTCTTCACCAGGGCCCCGAGCACTCCTCGGCTCGTTTGGAGAGATTCTTGCAGATGTGCTCCGACGACCCGGACTACATGCCCCCGGAGAGCCCCGACTATGAAGGTACAGCGGAGAGGCATTTCCAAGATATATATATGTACTCTTTTAGTAACGTTTTTGACAATCCATTCAGCATTAATACGATCTTTTATTTCACTTCAATAGCAATTTGGTATAAGCGACATTTTCGCAATAATACAGGAGAGCCATTTTAAATGGAAAAAACTTTGAAACGATATCATAAGAAAAAAAAACTTCCTCACAACTTACAAAGATAAATGTCGCGTATTTAGCGAAATTTCGCTTTAACCAAATAGCGTTTTACACTTCGATATATCTAAACGACAATATCGAAGAATCGCCTATACAGGAAGAGGAGCAGGAGGCGGGCTTTTACCCACACGTAGCTAATTGTTCCGAGATTGTAGTTTATAGGTCCATGAATATATTTTAATTTAATAATTTTTATTAATTTATTAAGTTAATAAGCGATAGTTTCGATTATAGATAAAACGAATAGCTTAAAAATTGTCTTAATAACTAACTACATTGTTGTTCCTCAACAACAGTGCGTCAGCTTCACGACTGCAACTGGATCGTAGCGAACTGTTCGACTCCGGCGTCGTATTTCCACATTCTGCGTCGCCAGATCGCTCTGCCCTTCCGGAAGCCGCTTATCTTGATGACGCCCAAGTCTCTGCTGCGTCATCCCGAATGTAAATCCTCCTTTGACGACATGAAGGAGGGAACCAATTTCAAGAGGTAATAAATTCATAAATTTTCGGTTGCTTTATAAGAACTAGTGACCCGCCCTCGTTTCGCTTCGGAAACTGTAATTTATTACTGATTTCTCTACTATTTAATGGATGTTATTATACATATAAACCTTTCTCTTCAATCACTCTATCTATTAAAAAAAACCGCATCAAAATCCGTTGCGTACTTTTAAAGATTTAAGCATATATAGGGATATAGGGACAGAGAAAGCGACTTTGTTTTATACTATGTAGTGATGATGATAGAAGCCAAGTGCACATAAAAGTTTTGATTTTATAGGCCGTTAAAATGACACAGTTTTTATTGACTTGTTTTTTATTGCCTAAATAGGTGGACGAGCTGATAGCCCGTTTGGTGTTAAGTGGCAATCGGAACCTATAGACAGACACCTACAACGTAAATACCACGAAAAACCTTGAGACATGAATTGTCAATCTTACTTTGTACAGTACAATAGCTGCTTCACCCTTCAAACAGAAACGCACTACTTTGCTTTGCGGCAAAAACAGGCAACTCACAGAATGCCTTACCACCAGTCGTTGTACCACATACAATTCCAAATACTGTACTGTGGGTACAAACTGTGCAATTATGTGTAAAAAAAACCTTGTAGTACTACTACTAAGAACGTTTCTGGTGCTCCAAATTGAATATCACGAGTTTTTTATGTGTGCAAAAACCAGAAAATCCTAAATAAAGAAGGCTTAGGACTCAGCGTATGTAACAGAAGTTTAACTTCTCTGACAATAGAAAAATGAGCAAATTACTTGGCGTCAGAAAATAGAAGGTTCAGAAATCTTGCACTAGAATTCGATTTGAAATGTTAATTTTAAATTAACGATAACTTTAAATCCTTCCTAGAATTATGTGCTACTAATGTTTCTTACAATGTATCTTAAAATTATTAACCTTATGCAAACTCATACAGAGTGATCCCCGAAGAAGGTCCAGCCTCCGAGAACCCTCAGAATGTACGCAAACTCGCATTCTGTTCCGGACGCGTCTACTACGATCTACTCAAACAGAGACGCGACAAGGGACTCGAAAAGGACATTGCTATTGCTAGGTACGCAACATTACCAAAAATCTTTATATTTATATAATTCTACTGTACGCGTGTATGTCACTGAACTCCTCCTAAACGGTTGGACCGATTTGAATGAACTTCTTTGTGAGCGTTTGGGTGGCACCCTGGATGATTAAATTCACAAATCAGCCCGGCAGATGGCGCCGCAGTCGGTGTTTAGGTTATTTATCTATACTGCAACTAAACGGCTGGATCGACTTGAATGAAATTTTCGTGTATGCATTCATTCATTCTTTTCGTTCCTTTTGTGTATGCAGGACAACGTCTGTCGGGTCCGCTATTTAGTGGTTGATTGTAAATTATTGTGTGAAGTAATTACAATTTAAAAGTTGAAGTCACAGATCACTTGACAGATAATGAGTATAGTTGATGGTTGACAGATAATGAGTATAGTTGATCCTTGACAGATAATGAGTATAGTTGATCCTTGACAGATAATGAGTATAGTTGATCGTTGACAGATAATGAGTATAGTTGATATTTGACAGATAATGAGTATAGTTGATGATTGACAGATAATGAGTATAGTTGATCGTTGACAGATAATGAGTATAGTTGACCATCAACTGATAATTGTGTGATGCAAGGTCCGCAGTCGCATTCAACTTGATCTGTTTGTAGACTCGAGCAGATCTCTCCGTTCCCGTACGACCAGGTGAAGGCCGAGATCGCGAAGTACCCGAACGCTCAGCTCGTGTGGAGCCAGGAGGAGCACAAGAACATGGGCTCGTGGAGCTACATCGAGCCGCGCTTCCGCACCCTCCTGCAGAACCAGAAGCAGATTAGGTGAGATCTACGTTTTTGCGCGTGCGGAACTGCTTTATTGCCTTGATACCCACTTGGATAAAGCGGCACGACACGAGAATCCTCTCATCGTGGCCGCCGGTAACTACATTCCCGATCCTGCGGACAGAATGGAAAGCAGTCGACGTCGCCCAAAACATGTCATCTCGGATCCTCCCGATCCACTAACGGTGCTTTTAGGTACTTCAAGCACCGGTCATCGCTCTCGTCGAACCCGTCGCTTGCGATGAAGGGCTCGACGAGTAAATGAACCCACAGACATAGCCTACTGAGTTTCTCGCCGGATCTTCTCAGTGGTCGCGTTTCCGATCCGGTGGTAGATTCTGCGAAGCACGGCTCTTGCTAGGGTTCGTGTTAGCAACGTCGTCAGGTTTGAGCCCCGTGAGCTTACCTACTAGTTAAGGTTACGCTGATATAGCCTCTCAAGGATCTCAGCTAGGTAGGAAAAAACAAACCTTGATTCCGTGATGAAGATCTATCTTTTGTTAATATTACATGAAGAAATATTGTACAAATTTTCAGTTCAAAAATCAAATTAATTTGTTAAAATAGAGATTTCTAATATTTATTTTGTATTGAAGAAATTTTTTAAAGACGAATGATTGTTACTCGTTTGGTCGATAAATTCCCCCATTCAAAACATTGAACAGCACGATTTGACGACTGGTTTGAAAAAGCATGTTTGATATCGTTGTCATTGTGATAACAAATCGTTTTCATCGCACAAGAAACTCACCGGCGCTCTCATCGCGTAACATGTGGACAATTGGTTGCAGGGCAAAGTCCCAATCGAAGGGGGGTAGCTGGTTAAGCCAACTATTCGGCCGAGACGAGAGTCCGCAAAGTAACGCTCAGGAAACTGAGACAGTACCGCGCACCATTAGGTGAGATTGGATCTATGTGCTGCGACCATTACCCCCCTTACCCTTTACACGCACGGTCTCATTCAAGACGGGCTTTCGCTTGGGTTTATAGTATTATAGAGGATGGTGGTAGTATACAGGGTGGTTTATTTTATTTTAAATTATTTTTAGTTTATGCTTTTTTGAAGTGAAACTTCTAATGAGACTTCCAACAAGGTTGCGTTCAACGTTTAACGCTACCATACTAGAAAAAGACAGAGCGAGAGTGAATGCGTGGCACTCGAACGCACGCGCGTAGTATACCTGTTACAGGCCAGCGGGAGCGTTAGCAACGAGTAGCGTCCAATATTTTAATGAAGTACTTAAAAAAATATATATGTATTTTTCAATCTATAATTTAAAAAATATATAATATAAAATAAATGTTGATGATGTCACATCTCTTATACACAGCATTCCCTATTACAAGAGCAATCTGATATAAGGATGAAAAATGAAGAAAATCACAATACTACTACACATCGAAAAAGAAGTTTCGCTTCATTCATGTGCACGCGCACTGTTTTTTTTTTTTGCATTGGACGCGGTTTTGGCATTTTATTTCCGATTTAACGGTCGTGCCTGCCGCGCGTTTCAATGTGTGTCACGCTTATCAATAGTCAATTCTAAACGGAAGATTGACTGACGTTGTGTTATACGATCCCCAAAGTATTCCTACTAAAACTGAAAACTTTAAGGCTGAGAGGAAACCATTGGATTATTTGCATTTTGTGTTGCGACAATTGGACGTAACTTTTTTTTGCCTACCCGCTGTTAGTTATGGAGCTATACTAGCTTCACCAAATGAGTAGCAGAGCTCACGGGGCTCAGCCGAGAGACTTATCCAACATAATTCCATATTACAACGCCAGTTACTTTACCGTTTAGACCAGGGGCTCCCAAACTTTTGTCTACTGTCCACTTTGAGAATAAATTATTTTTTAGCGTCCCCAATTTTTCACCTACTTAGTAACCACTATAGCGAGAGCTCAGTCGGTGTCAAAGAGTCCTCCTAGATGAAATTACAAATCGCCTCCCAAGCCTCTACACAACGCCCCCATTTTTTTCTGGGTTTCTTACCGCCCCCTTTAGACCTGCGCGCCCACAAGGGGGCGTTATCACCCACTTTGGGAAACGCTGGCTTAGACGCTGAATAGTTCTTTATTCAAGTTGTCACACTTTATTTTTGTATATGAATACGTTCATTCGCGGGTGCACTTATCGCAAACGATTAACTTAATAAAATCGCATCTCACACGGTTAGGTATAACCAACTTGCCTATTTCTGCCGCGAAGAGATAGCGCGTTCCCGTATGACGCGAGGGATGGATTTTATACTATACAGATGACATTTATAGCTCACCTCTCAAGGAAAATTATCTTTGTGTCGATCGGTCCTTAATTTACTGTTACACAAACGTAATTCTCAAATAAGGGATTGAGTAACAATCATTCATAAAAAAGATGTGTGGTGTCGTGGGACGCCGGATAGGAACGAAGTTCCTTATTATAAAAATATTAATTTTAAGTTCTATTCGAGTTATAAAGAAAATAAAACTGGAGGTTTCGCAACAACCCACTGTCATTCGGTTACGTGTGAACTTATTGTGGTACGCTTCATTCAAAAAATAATAATCTAATATTAAAAAATAAATAAATAATAATTTCATATTTAAAAAAAAAAAGACATGCCCGCTGAGTTTCTTGCCAATTCTTCTCAGGACGGAGGCTAGTTCTTGTGAATTGGCGGTAGTTCTTTTGACGTTCAACAAGTATGTACTTTCATTTATGTTGAATAAAATTTTTTTGATTTGATTTGATTTGATTTGATTTGATTTGATTCACGGTTGTTTGCATAAGAGTTAGTGTATTGCGCAAGCGAACGCTCTGAGATCGTGGACAATGAATGATAAAAAAATATGCTATTTTTTGTACGTTATTACAAAGTTAAGTCGTACACTGTGTGCATTACTAATAAAAATCTTACGTTACGGACGTTTTTTCCCGGTTAGGGTACCCCTCCGCATCGTCCCATAAGGAACTTCGTTCCAAAAATGTTTTTGTATAATAACTAATTCGTTTAGGTGTGATGTCAGATTCGTTTATATCGTAATTAAAATTTGCAGCTATAACGGTCGCGCCACAGCCGCCTCTCCAGCGACCGGCTCGAAGGCCGCCCACAACAAGGAACTGAGGAACCTTCTCGAAGAGTTCTGCGTGTTATAAGCCTTCGCATATCCGATCAAGAAATAGTCCGGACCCCTAACACTGACGACGAACTCGCTAGTAACTCGCGGTACAACTTAGACGTAAATTATATTTATTAGGGAGCTTGCCGTTATTTGCGAGATCAAATCGAAATAGTCAACAATAGTAGCGTTATAGTTGAGCATATCTGCCATAAACACTTAAACAAAAATGTTATAATTATATCGAAACGAAAAAAAAAAAAAAACTATTGATCGTAATTTCGATTATCGAAAATTGTTTGATTTTCAATTATTTTTTTAATCCTTTTATTTCGTTACTGTCAGTATTTTGTTGTAATTCTCTTCAAATTTAATTATCTAGGCTAGTTAGATAAAAATTCTTATTTATTTATTTAACAGTAGAAATTAGTACGTGACTCTTACGTAGTATTTAAAAACGTTACCTATTTAATATTAATTGTTAATAAAAAGCAATATGTTTTAGTCTCACGTAGTCACTCCACTATGTTACGGCGGCGTTTCATGTTGTAAGAAATTATTGATTTATAATAAATTATCGTACATACTTTTATTATTTAGTTATTTGTAAAAATAAAATGCGTTTCGCTTTTGCGTATACATAATAATACGCATATTGTATTATTCGCGTTAACGGGTTTAAATTTTTTAAATGTTTTAACGTTTATAGTTGCTAGTCCGAACGTGAAAATACGTCACCATTTAAAATAAATATAAAGTTATTAATTTTGTCTCATAAAAAGAAAAGTTGCTTTATAATCGTAGTTAATAACTCTTCAAAATTATCTTTGAGATGTTATAGTAACAATATAATTGGGCACTAGTTGTGATTCGGATCGCACCTTCTAGTTCATTAGTACTTTACACGTATGTAGTTTCGTAGCGTATGTGCACCACTAAAACTTAATTAAAAAAGAATCGATTTTAATTACCAAAAATAAACTTAGGCATTTTTGGAGAGGTAAAAAATATAATGTAAACGTGCTGTATTAAGAATTTCAGAAATTTCTGTTTAAAATTATGGATACTACTAGTTTTCCGTATTGTTAATGTATAAAATGGGATATTAATCTAAATATCCAATACCATCCGTATTTGGGGGGAAATTGGATATTTTATCGACTTTTTTCCTAACAGCATTGCTACCGTCGCACATTCAAAACGAAATATAATTATTTTTGGTAATTGAAAAATAGTATGTATGTGTGGTGTATAGAGGTCGTTTTTTTATTTCGCAACCATCCGGCTTCTTAGCGGTTTGGTTCGCTTAAAGTTACCGTCGTTATGAACGACTCTTGTAAGGATTAACACCAACGTCCCGCTTTGTATAAATAAAATACGCATAATTTAATCCTCTTGAATGTCTTAAAGTTATATTTAAAGAAAAAGTGTATGAAGCATTCTCTCTGGTTCACGCGAGCGATTAAAAATATTTTTATGGTATTATTTTTGGTTTTAACACGTTATCTACGGGAACCCGTCAATCATTCAACGTCCCTTGTAAAATTAAATAGGATATGAAATCATAAAACTGTTTTTAATTAAATTCAATAAAATTTCATTAAAATCGAGACTATTCGACGTGTAAATGACGATTTATAGTCCAGTTTTAGTCTCGGTCATAATATGAAAAATTATCGATGCCATTGGCTTTGTTGTAAAACTTGGCGCACGTATTGAAGAGCCCTGTTTTACTGATAATTTAAATGTTTTCTATGTTCCCGTATTATTGTTGCTCAGGTTGTGTGGTGATATGAATGATAAGAGTGTTTCTTTTGTGCATGAGGACTTGAGCCAATTTATTGCTATATAGTTCGTACTAGTTACTTTACAATAAACATAATATACAGCAATGTGTTTTTGTTTTATTTGCCACTTTTCGACTCCCGTGCCCTCCTCTACGCTATGTCGACGTATATATTATGGGAAATCTTAAATATGTACCAATATAAATAAATTAATCTCGTGATTATTCGATAGTGAAGAAAACTAAACGGGAAAAGATACATTCAGAGTTTTTAAGTCACGCTTAAAACCCGTTAGAGACTATAAAATGGAGAGGTTAATGGTCGTTAACCTTGTGCTGTTTTAAAATATAAAAAAAAAACAAATGTCACGTAAAAGTGCGTGATTTAAGGCGACGAATTTACACAGCTGGTTGCCTACGTCTGCTAGATAAGGCTTGAACAAAGACACGAGACAGGAAAACGTACAAGAGATAACGGGCCCGTCTTTTCTAATGAAAAGCGCAATAGATCAGAGCGGCCTTGACGGCGACGCGGTTGACGGCTCGCCGCACACTCTGAGCACTTTCAAGATTCTTATCTCTCGCTAGTCTCATTTCGGCTCACAAAGCGCTCTCGGCTCCCTATTTATAAACCGCTTGGCTAGCGATGAACGCGCACACGAAAAGGTGCGAAGATTAAAGATCGTATCGGTTACAAGTGCGTTTTGCACGTCACGCGAACGACACTTCAAAGGAGGTTGTTTGTATAAACGCTGCGTATTGTAAGGCTATTCTTTTTTTTTAACGATGTGCGCTGTATCTCGATGCGGGTTTTTCAGCTCGAAACCTAAGCTAAGCTAAGGGTTCAGTATATTGGAAATTTTATTGAAATTGGTGTTTGAAAACGTATACTGAAAAATCTCTATATATAAAAATGAATTGCTGTTCGTTAGTCTCGCTAAAACTCGAGAACGGCTGGATCGATTTGGCTAATTTTGGTCTTGCATTATTTGTGGAAGTCCACAGAAGGTTTAAAAGGTGGATAAATGAATGAAAATGTTCGAAATTAAATAAAAATAATAATTTTGTTTTTCCTTTGATGTGTCTCCCGTCGGACGGATTCCTTTCGTGTGTTTTAAGTTTATTTTATACAAAAGTTTAGGTCTTTTATTTTTTTTGTATATTTGTTTATTATTTATCGATTGAGGCACTACGAAGTCTGCCTGGTCAGCTAGTTAATTATAAAATTTGTGTTCGACTATAGTGTATTTTACTTTGCTTGCTTACTATTGCTTGAAAAGGAAACTACAATGGTGATGGGGTCGCAATTTTATCTATGTCACATTGGCTTGTCTATATCAATATTATTGTCCTGATAATACTTTCAAGAAATTGAATATTAAATTGGTTTAGACAAAAAAGTTAAGTAGGATTTCTGACCTATTTACCTATTTTGAAACGTTTTTCGAGAATTTTCTTTAGAAGCCACTGACTAGCTTATCAATCAAGGCTATTACAAACTATAATGCAGTCTGGTAAGCTTAACGAAACTTCCTTACAATACTTTTCTTTTAGGAAAAACTTGTGTGTTCCGCGGTTTTCTGCGTGACCAGTTCAATGAATGTATTTCTGAATTACACATTTTATGTATAAAACTTCTTCGAATATGTTATAATAAAATTCAGAGTTCGACCTTTTTTTTCCAAAGTGGGAGGAGTCGATTCTCTTTTAAACGTCTAAGTAATCATGTTCCTCTGATTACTCAATGTTAGGTTGATTATGAACTGGTCTATCTTATTTACATTTGAAGGAATAACGTCGTGTAATAAAAATCAAACCCGCAAAATTATTATTTGCGTAATTGCTGGTGGTAGGACCTATGGTGAGTCCGCGACCCTGGTATTACCCTGCCTATTTCTGACGTGAAGCAGTAATGGGTTTCGATTTGAAGGATGGGGCAGCCGTTGTAACTATACTTGAGACCTTAGGACTTATATCTCAAGGTGGGTGGCGTAACTATTTAACACCAGGTGGGCTGTAAGCTCGTACACCCGTCTAAGCAATTAAAAAATAAAAAAATAAAACTCCAGACACGTATTAACGTAATACGTACAACACTAAACGCAAGGAATCTCCTTCTTAAACTAAAAATTCATTCGTAAGAGACGACAATCCACAGAAGTATCACGGCACTTTGTTGTTCGTCCCGGGGCTTAGTCCTTTGTTTTCTAAAACCATCTCGAGCTCCTTCAATACTTTGTAATGGCGGGACAAATTCAGTGTTCCCCGTCTACGTTGGCTGAGACGAATATTCGTACGAGTTTTGAGTACTTAAACAAACTTAGCAGTAACTAAGAGGCGTCTTAAACAAATTTACGGTTAAAATTAAGCGCACGTGTAAATATTATATTGATCGTACTGGACTCTTTAATAGATTTTGAGTGAGACTAGGATCAAGAATTCAATCGATATGAAAAAAAAAACCATAACAGCAAGATGCAGTTCGCTTTCAAACTATCAATTTGGAATCTATATTAGTATTTTACACGAAATGCGCTTAAAAGGAAACTCACAATATTTTTCTACCGCGAACCATTCCCTATAATTGGTTCTTGATTATGTAATGGCTGTCTGTGGGAAGATTGTAGAAATTACCATTCAATTACGTCTACGACTTCATGCCTCAAGGTGGGCGAGGCTTCGGTAATCGCTTTTACAGATTAGCCTATTTTCACCGACAAGAAAAGTTAAGTTCAATACAAAGTACCTATTGCGTTGGTTTTGAAACACCAGTAATCAGGGCAAGTATCGGTAGGCAGACAGCTTGGCAGTATAACTAGCCAATTAACGTGTTTGATTAATCAGTTCCTATGAACTTAACCTTCGATTATTTACTTTGATACAGGATGTTGAAAGACTAGAATAAAGTCAAATAATTTAATTTTGAGCAAATGGCTTCAATTTAATTATCAAATATGGAAATTGTTTCACTTTGATTGAATGTTATAATTCTATTGTTTAATTGTTTAGTATCTGCATTTTACAATTTAAATATAATTTTTTCTTTATTTGCTACGTATTAAAGACCAAGATGCCGTGAGGGTAGGACTACATCTTAAAACTGCAATGAATTTCTAAAAGCTTATGATATCCGCTTATCGTGATAATAAAGCGCTGTTTATCTAAAGCACACAATCGTGGTACCTCATTGCACAACGTAAATTTTATTTTTATGCCATGATAAAGTCTCGCTTGAAATAACAATGGCTTTTTCATTTTCACATCAGCTTATAAAAAGTTTAGCATCATGCATGCCTTTGTGAGCGCAGTGGGGCATATAATATGTTGATCCATTTTATGGTGGTTAGCACAATGCGAAATGCACTCGTTAATGCAAACACTAGTTAGGTGTGGAAAATGTAAAATAAAATGTTATAGAAAGTACGCAAGCGTCCTGATATAGCACCGACATCTTAATGCTTCAGCGCTTCAAAACATGATCGTTATATATGTAAAAATGAATAATATTTATTCATTTATATTACCTAAAAATAAGATCATTTGGGCGAAAGATGTTCAGTGGCTTCATATACCTTTCTAGAAAGTTCGCTATAAATAACAGTTCTCGTGCTTGTTGGGGCCATGCCCACACTGCTTTTTCGAGTATGCGGTCACCGACCAAAAACTCTTCATTGCCATTTTAGTTTTCAAAAAATTTCGGCCACTGTCAGTCGTATCGATTCGATCGCTTTGGGCTTGGCGAAATTCAGAAATAGCCTGCTCCGTTGTTCAAAATAACAAAAAATATACATATAATCAATTTCTAATGCTGTGAATTCCCACTTGTGCCAAAGCTATCGTTGGTCTAACGTTGTGGGGTAATGACTAAAGCTACAAACAATCGCTACATCTTTATACGTCTGGGATCCACGATCGCTCGTAACATTTGACTGTGTACTTTGCTGATATGGCCCCTAAAGCACGTAAGTCTATCTAGCAACTGATCTTAAAAATAGTAAGAGAGGTATATATAATACAACTTCTATCTGATTTTTTTTTGTGAACGAATATAATTGGTATTTTTGGTCGAAATATATTTCGGCCCACCTTAAAATAGTTATTGGAAACCTCACGAATGCCACCACCTAACATCCTTTCAAAGTGTAAAAAGCATTATGAAGGGTGGAACATCAATTAGCACGTTGACTGCGAGACTATTTGAGGGATTTTTAGCCAGTGCGTATGAGGTCTTTCCAAGCCAAGATTGGACTTGTTTACGCTATGAGATCTTATAGTCCTCAAAAATTTTTCCGAATATACCCATACCTATAGCAATGCGGACTTGTCGCCTTACGCATCAAGCGAAAAGGTTTGACTGCGGCATCAGGGAATAGTCGCGTGTGGGGCGTTTAAATCGCCTAACGTAGTCAATGTTTTAAACATTATAATTGAGACTTCATTCTCATGCGATGTAGCTACGAAACCAGATAGTCTTCGTCAATAGGTCTAAAGCAAAAAAAAGTATGATACCTAGTCAGGTCATAAGTATTGTCACACAGTAAAAACTTTTCTTTTAGAATGCTGGCCACAAAAAAGTTTATTGAATTCGAATTTCGAATTGTTCATGAAAATAAAAATAGTATACATTTAGAATTTTACTCATTTTTAAATATGGAGTGGACGCTTAAAGAAGACCGTGTTGCAGTTATTGCGTTGCATCGTTGCGGTTACGCGCCAATTCAAATTTTTAACATACTGAAAAATTTGAATATAACCAAAAGATTCGTTTATCGTACCATCAAACGATACAATGAAGACTCTAGTGTAGATGACAGGTCAAGAAGTGGTCGCCCTCGGTCTGTTAGGACTCCAGCAGTGATAAAAGCTGTGAAGGCGCGAATTCAAAGAAATCCTAAACGTAAGCAGAAACTGTTGGCCCTTCAGATGGGGTTAAGCAGAACCACGGTGAAAAGGGTGTTAAATGAAGACTTAGGGCTTCGGGCATATCGAAGAAAAACAGGACATCGTTTGAATGCTCGTCTAATGGACCTGAGACTGAAGAGATGCCGCGCTTTGTTGAAGCGGTACGCGGGAAAAAAATATCGGGAAATTCTTTTTTCGGATGAAAAAATTTTTACCGTAGAAGAGAGCTACAACAAAAAAAATGATAATGTGTACGCACACCGTAGTAAAGAAGCGAGCAACCGTATTCCGCGTGTCCAACGAGATCATTTTCCATCCTCGTTCATGGTATGGTTGGGAGTTTCTTATTGGGGCTTAACAGAGGTACATTTTTGTGAGAAAGATGTAAAAACGAATGCAGTTGTGTATCAAAATACAGTCCTGACGAACCTTGTGGAACCTGTTCCTCATACCATGTTCAATAACAGGCACTGGGTATTCCAACAAGATTCGGCGCCAGCTCATAGAGCGAAGAGCACACAAGACTGGCTGGCGGCGCGTGAAATCGACTTCATCCGGCACGAAGACTGGCCCTCCTCCAGTCCAGATTTGAATCCGTTAGATTACAAGATATGGCAACACTTGGAGGAAAAGGCGTGCTCAAAGCCTCATCCCAATTTGGAGTCACTCAAGACATCCTTGATTAAGGCAGCCGCCGATATTGACATGGACCTCGTTCGTGCTGCGATAGACGACTGGCCGCGCAGATTGAAGGCCTGTTTTCAAAATCACGGAGGTCATTTTGAATAAACTTTAGTGTCATAAGAATCTATGTTTTGTTAAGTTCATTTTGGTATATGAATGGTTACATAATGAATAAACTTGTTTCAATTCTTTTACATTAAACATGTGACAGAATTTATGACCTGACTAGGTATATGTACCTGTGCAGTATTTATCGTCAATGTAACGTGTATTAGCAAAAATTACAGCTTTTGGTGTTATGGATTCGTGAAAGAAAGATTGGCCGGGGGCGAGGGTGTGCCGTTGACATTTATCCCTATAGTTTAACAACAAAGGATACGTATTTGTTACTTTATAATGTCGCATGTCGCTGTATCACAAAGAGACACCTTTGTTTCACTGTTTGTTGTGACGTGACACATATGAGGGTAAATGCTTTGAGCCTGTTTATTACCGAATCAATGTTAGAGCGTTAAGGGATGCATGTCACCTGTTTATAAGACAATTTTCGTTGGTGCGTAATATGTGGAGCGTAATGAATGTTAAAAAATTTAATGAAAAAACTACACAAATATTACGCTCTGTGGATTTATGTAATCTTATTATTAGTAAAATATTACATATTTCGTAGTATTCAAAGCTTATTCAAAGTCTTTTTAACCTTTCATAATGAAATGTTATTAAAAGTAACCCAAACCTCTAAATGAATGATTCCCAAGCATTTTTAATAAAGAATCAAGTGAAGACTGTGGACGCAAAACGAACAATTTTAATAATACACGACCAAGTTTTCCCTCTTTACCGTTATAAATGGCTTTAATAAGATGTTAAAGGAGCACCGAGATAAAAACTTGCGGTATTCAATACTTTTATCAAAACGTTTCGCAGAAGGAACTTGCCTTCTGGCGAGGGGCTCAGATTTGGGAATTTTTCAAATTCGCATGATTTACGACCCCCGAACAAATTCCACAATCTTTTCGACTTTATGTCATTAACGTAATAAAATTTTGTGCGCGTAATAAAATATGTAACTTTCCATTGATATTTAACAAGTGGGTTAATGACGAAGTAAGTTCTATATTGACTTTTACGTAAGGCCTAATACAATTCCTTGTTGATTTCTATTATGTTGTTAATTATATGCTTAGAGTTATAATACTATATTAACGTAAATTTCATTGTAACAGAGATATTTATTGTGCTTATGCAAAGCAGATCCTCCTCGATTATTCAAGGTTTGAATAATTCAAGAATCGTTTAGGGATTATTCCCAAATTGAAGGTTTCCAGTTACGAGCCGTCTTTAATGAACTAAAGTTTTTCCTTTGGGTTTCAGACTCACTGAACAAGTGTGTATAAACCTTAAAAGTTACGTAATTGCCTGAAATGAACTTGATAGTTGATAAGTTGTTTTAAATTTATTTAAGATTATGGTTCTTTATGTTTGTTGGCCGAGGCTGTTAATCAAAATAGACATCGCCGTGTGAAATTAGCCTCCTTGAGTTAGTCTTCCTAATACATAGCTCATAGCCATGCTAGTAGTGCAATTAAAAAAAACCCGTGTGGCACTCGGGGACTGCCGCGGTAAAGCTATTGCATAGCATTTTTTATGCAATTATAATTAGACAGTAATAATTTCATATTAAAACAATAATAAAAAAAAAAGTGTGTGTGTCCGCTCCGACGCACGACTGGAGTTTACTGGATATAAAAAATTAAACGAAACAATACGAGAAATAGTTCTATATTACGACAACACGATACACTACAGATTATTAACAAATTAACGAGACACAAAACAAACGACTAACAAATATATGAAAATACAATAATGAGAGAAACGCGCGATCAGTACGAGGCTTTGTGGCGGACTGCCGGCGCAGCAGCCCGGCGTCACCTGCGATAACGCGGCCGCGCGTTGGCTCCTGATTGGCGCGCGCACGCATCACGCAATCAGGAGCCAATCAGGCGCATAACGCATTTCGTGTGACATGCTAGTACGATTTTGATTGGCGCGCGCACGCATCACGCAATCAGGAGCCAATCAGGCGCATAACGCATTTCGTGTGACATGCTAGTACGATTTTGATTGGCGCGCGCACGCATCACGCAATCAGGAGCCAATCAGGCGCATAACGCATTTCGTGTGACATGCTAGTACGATTTTGGTCCCCATAATTTTCATACCCCGGGCCTATATATGTAAATCGATTCTAAAGGAGTAAACTCCAATAAGACCACGCTATATTTATAAACATTAAGAAAAGCAAAACATTAACTGTCCTGTTCACACTCATAATCTGGACTGCGCGAGAGAGAGATGGGCAGATTTTTCATGATGCGCAGGCAGTGCGACGTCACGCCGCGCGTTTATTCACAAACACTACACAACCGCAACGTGTGAATGTGGTGAAAGCGAGCTACATGATAGGCGGAGTGGGGGTGTTAGGTTTTATTTTCGTTACGGAATTCTTGATTCGGTCGCCGCGCTCAAAGCCCGTGATAAAAGCAATGCAAAAGCTTAAAATATTTTACAGTATTTCGTACTATTACAAGCTGAGTTTACAAAAAAAAAATGAATAAATTAAATAATTGACACGTAATTTGAAAGTTGTTAGAATACCCACATAAGTCACAAAATAGAATTCTTCCCACGCATTGATAATGTGTCTATCCCACTATTTACAGTATCGTAATACTTATTAGAGACTACTATTTTTTTGAACTTGAATTCGCCTCGAATCGGTGATAGCACTTCGAGTTCTTTCCTTGCTGCCTTCATATTTTTATGCCTCAGCCATCCTATCTGAAACACGATAGAACCTTCCCGAACTTTCTTTACGACAACTCACACGACCTGCTCCGAAACGCTTTGATGCTTCGATTTTATTCATTTAATCTTACTTGATGACGCTTAATGTAGTTTCGGTGTTCGACGCACGAGGACTATCCTAGCAACCAATTCTGTAACATGAAGATGGTGTTTACTCTGTTGTTTCTAGGAGTTCCGATAATTGTTTTATATCAGAATTAGCGACCCGCCCTCGCTTCGCTTCGGAAACATTAAAACACACATGAAACCAAAAAAAAAATAAAAAAAAATAATTAAAAAAGTAGCCTATGTTCATCAGGGACAATGTCGGCTTCTAATGGAAAAAGAATTTTTTTAATCGGTCCAGTAGTTTCGGAGCCTATTCGAAACAAACAAACAAACAAATCTTTCCTCTTTATAATATTAGTATAGAAGAGCGTGCGTTTGTTTGCCCATCTAAGATAAATAAGTAGTTTTACGTATTAGTACGGCTAAAGTCTATTTTAAGCTTTTTTAACCGAATTCGAATCAGCGAAGAGTAGGCGTTTCACTGCGTGTCTATGGTATTTAAGTATGGTATCGTTAATTCTTTTGATGATTGATCTTCTTTAATATGCGAATGTTATGTAAATAACACATAAAAACGATAAGAATCGACTGCTGATAAGAAAGAAAGCACTGAAGAACGTAAACATGTAAGTAAATTTTTTTCTTCTTCCAAAATTGCACAAAATGTCTTGTCTAAAAATTATTGTTATTACCTTTGAGATAGTGTTTCCTGGTTTTGTTCAAGAAAAGTGGCAATTACAACGGCATTATTCACAACAAGAAGTCCAATTAAAATCTACAAGTATTGTGTTCTTTAAGAAAAGAAAGAAGCCCTACAAAAGGTTGATATAAAGAACGATTTGATAAAAGTATTAAATTTCAGTTACTTTTTATCTTTCCTTTTCGATCTTGATTTAACGTCCTTTGAGGTCATTACTGAGGCTCACCGGAATGGCTTCGCTTAATGAAGTCGTGAAAGAAAATTGAGTTTAGTTAAAGGGGCGAATTTAATTCGATTTCAAACTTTTTGAATGAATGTCGCAGTTTAAGAACGTCGGCATCATGGACTCGAAGCCAAAATAAGATTTCTGGAAGCGAAAAATGGAACTTTCGCCTTTCGTGGTTAATTAAAATAAATTATTCACTGGCCTTTTAAATAGATTGCTTGGCGTCTCCATTACAAATCGTTCCAAGTTAATTTGAGATTTTCAAGATGACACTAATGACAAAGATTAAGCGCCTTAATTGCGTTGTGGTTTTAATATTCTAATAGCTACCATTATTTTGTGTTTTAAAATAAACGAACAACTATTTGCACTACGTTCTGAGCTCTGAACCAAAATTAGCACATAAATTCTCATCTAAAAGTTTTACATTGAATTTTGTATACAAGATATAATAACTCTATACTGAAATTGGACGGTACATGGCGTATGGTATGCATGTACTCGTTTTCACGAGGTTACTATCGGCACTACGTTAACTTCGTTATAACTAGCCCCATTCCTAGACTTCATTGATTTTATAACCGGCGAAACCGCGCTGCAGCCTTCAACTTAACTCGGTGGTTCACCTTTAGAGTGGGTCAGACTTGGAGTCGAGGGTTTTATACATACTTACTTACACGAATACTAAAAAAATTATAAATAAAAAAGGAAACTGATTTTCACGCCTTGAAAAGCTTTAGAAATGCTGATCAATATATTTTTTTTGTTACTTACGACACATCTAGAGATATAAGGACGATTTTTAATTTGGTACAGCTGTGCCACAAACAAACCGACAAAATGGCACAGATGACTGCTTCACGGAAGAAGTAATCAAGGTGGTCATGATACTTACCGGGCGGGTTCACATCACGCCCTTTTATCAGCAGTTACAGTTTTCAACGTCATGGTATTCCTTCGCCGTGAACACGCGGTATATACATATTTCCTTGGTAGCTGAGATAGGACAAATACAAATACATATTATTTATTAATTATTAGAAGTGGATAATCACCTTTGGAATTGTTGCTGTCTTCACATCGGATGGCTTTAACGCTTTAGTTACTAGCCTAAACCCCATATACATATAATGAACTACCCCACGATCTGCAAGCGAAGTAAATTATCCCTTCATAATAAGGTGACACTCTGCAAAACTTGTATACGTTCTGTCATGACCAATGCAAGTGTAGTGTTCGCTCACGGGGCCCGTACCCACATCAACTCTCCAGGTCATTCGTCAGGATAGCCGTCGGAATACCGACGACGATATAAGTTCTAAGGTCTCAAGTATAGTTGCAGCGGCTGCCCCAATCTTCAAACCGAAACGCGATATTGCTTCACGGCAGAAATAGGCAGGGTGGTGGTACCTACCCGTGCGGACTCACAAGAGGTCCCGTGAGCTCACCTACACGTCCGGGCGTAGCTGGAATAGTATATATATTACATTTTTTTTCTTTCCTATTCGCTAGTAGACATGTATATATATATATATATTGAATTAATTGAGTTATAGCAACAGTACACAATGCGTTTGAAACACTCTAAGATTTCATGGAAGGCAGATTATGTTTTATGAGAAAATACTTTAGTCAAAATATTCGCTTTCAACTAAACAGCTTTTAAGAAGATTTTCCACGAAGCAATTAAGTCAAGAGGGAGAAAATCTTTGCTCACTCGGATCTCTTGCCACATTACTGGAAAGCCTTCAAAAGTTATATAGCCTGACAAAAGTAGTTTGTAACAAGCGAGGTTCAATAGAACCGAGCTATTCTTTGTGCATTAAAACTTCTTTAACAATTCTTCTGATTGTGGTTGGTAGGTATGGGAGGCAAACGTTTCAATCATTAAGACGATCCTGATTTAACATACGAGGGCGACACTGCTAGTTTTTAGAACTGGTCACTTTTAAAGAATATATGTAATAAAAAAATTAGTTTAAATATTGAAAATGGAACTCTGCTAATATTATTGAGTACGGTACACATTTACGATCGAGTTTCCCTGGCCCTTAAGGCCAAAAATATCAATTTCACGAATGCCCGTAACCTCGCGAACGGCATCCAAATAAAGGTGCATTCATCTGATGACCATAAGGCCCTCACCTCTTACCTCCGTAAGGACCGTATAAGCTTCCACACTTATACGCTTCAGGAGGAGCGCGAACTCCGCGTTGTAATACGCGGAATCCCTAAAGAGTTAGATGTAGAGCTCGTAAAAGCCGACCTGTTAGAACAAGGCCTACCAGTGAATTCTGTGCACCGTATGCACACCGGTCGCGGTAGGGAGCCATATAATATGGTTCTAGTCGCTCTCCAGTCTACCCCTGAGGGTAAGAAAATCTTTAACACACAGACCGTCTGTAGGCTCTCTGGTATCGCTGTCGAAGCCCCCCATAAAAAAGGCACTCCTAGCCAGTGCCATAACTGTCAATTGTACGGGCACTCTTCCCGTAACTGTCACGCGCGCCCCCGATGCGTCAAATGTTTAGGCGATCACGCCACGGCCCTATGCACTCGCGATCAAAAAACCGCGACGGAACCGCCTAGCTGCGTCCTGTGTCGAACACAGGGTCACCCCGCAAATTACCGCGGATGCCCCCGAGCCCCGAAAATAAATCGCCGCGTCGCCCGCCAAAACCGCCTCCGAGCTTCCGGCCCAGACATCAAAGCCTCGGCACCCTCTGCGCCGCAGGCTAAGCCAGCGTTCGTTCCGGCGGCGGTGCCCAGTGTCTCGGCCTGGGCGAAACCGCTGCCGTACACGAACACGGCTACAACTCCCTCCTCCGCGATTCGTCCCGCCCCCGCGACTCGTCCCTCTCCCGCGACTTGCCCTCCGACCGCGTCCGACAATCTCGCTTTAGCGATCGACTTCTTTCAGTCGATCAACTTTGAGCGCGTTAACGCTTTGGGCGACGCCATTCGCGCTGCCTCCACTGCACAACACTTTATCGCCGTTGTGCAGGAATACGCCGACGTATACGCGTCATTAAATACGTACGTCCTCCCCTCACTCCGCCGGTAATCAATGGCGTATATAAGTAGAATAAAGCCCCTATCCGTGACGATAGGATTTTTTAACGCTTACGGTCTCGCAAATCAACGTGATCAGGTTTCTGACTTTTTGCGTGACCATCAAATTGATATCTTTTTAGTGCAGGAGACCCTACTTAAGCCCGCGCGCCGTGACCCTAAAATCGCGAACTATAACATGGTCAGGAACGACAGGCTCTCTGCCCGTGGTGGTGGTACCGTCATTTACTATAGAAGAGCCCTGCATTGCGTCCCGCTCGATCCTCCCGCGCTCGCTAATATCGAAGCATCAGTGTGCCGAATCTCACTGACGGGACACGCGCCGATCGTTATCGCGTCCGTTTATCTTCCACCGGATAAGATCGTTCTAAGCAGTGATATCGAGGCGCTGCTCGGTATGGGGAGCTCTGTCATTCTGGCGGGCGACCTAAATTGTAAACACATCAGGTGGAACTCACACACCACAACCCCGAATGGCAGGCGGCTTGACGCGTTAGTCGATGATCTCGCCTTCGATATCGTTGCTCCGTTAACCGCGACTCACTACCCGCTGAATATCGCGCATCGCCCAGATATACTCGACATAGCGTTATTAAAAAACGTAACTCTGCGCTTAAACTCGACCGAAGTAGTTTCAGAGTTAGATTCAGACCACCGTCCCGTCGTTATGAAGCTCGGTCGCGCTCCCGATTCCGTTCCCGTCACGAGGACTGTGGTGGATTGGCACACGCTGGGCATCAGCCTGGCTGAATCTGATCCACCATCACTCTCGTTTAACCCGGACTCTACCCCGTCTCCTCAGGATACCGCTGAAGCCATAGACATCTTAACATCACACATCACCTCAACATTAGATAGGTCATCGAAACAAGTTGTAGCGGAGGACTTCCTTCACCGCTTCAAATTGTGCGACGATATTAGGGAACTTCTTAGAGCTAAGAACGCCTCGATACGCGCCTACGACAGATATCCTACCGCGGAAAATCGTATTCGAATGCGTGCCCTACAACGCGACGTAAAGTCTCGCATCGCCGAAGTCCGAGATGCCAGATGGTCTGATTTCTTAGAAGGACTCGCGCCCTCCCAAAGGTCTTACTACCGCTTAGCTCGTACTCTCAAATCGGATACGGTAGTAACTATGCCCCCCCTCGTAGGCCCCTCAGGCCGACTCGCGGCCTTTGATGATGACGAAAAAGCAGAGCTGCTGGACGATACATTGCAAACCCAGTGCACGCCCAGCACTCAATCCGTGGACCCTGTTCATGTAGAATTAGTAGACAGTGAGGTAGAACGCAGAGCCTCCTTGCCACCCTCGGATGCGTTACCACCCGTCACCCCGATGGAAGTTAAAGACTTGATCAAAGACCTACGTCCTCGCAAGGCTCCCGGTTCCGACGGTATATCTAACCGCGTTATTAAACTTCTACCCGTCCAACTCATCGTGATGTTGGCATCTATTTTCAATGCCGCTATGGCGAACTGTATCTTTCCCGCGGTGTGGAAAGAAGCGGACGTTATCGGCATACATAAACCCGGTAAACCAAAAAATCATCCGACGAGTTACCGCCCGATTAGCCTCCTCATGTCTCTAGGCAAGCTGTATGAGCGTCTGCTCTACAAGCGCCTCAGAGATTTCGTCTCATCCAAGGGCATTCTCATCGATGAACAATTCGGATTCCGTACAAATCACTCATGCGTTCAACAGGTGCACCGCCTCACGGAGCACATTTTTGTGGGGCTTAATCGACCAAAACCGTTATACACGGGAGCTCTCTTCTTCGACGTCGCAAAAGCGTTCGACAAAGTCTGGCACAATGGTTTGATTTTCAAACTATTCAACATGGGCGTGCCGGATAGTCTCGTGCTCATCATACGGGACTTCTTGTCGAACCGCTCTTTTCGATATCGAGTCGAGGGAACCCGCTCCTCCCCACGACCTCTCACAGCTGGAGTCCCGCAAGGCTCTGTCCTCTCACCCCTCCTATTTAGCTTATTCGTCAACGATATTCCCCGGTCGCCGCCGACCCATTTAGCTTTATTCGCCGACGACACGACTGTTTACCATTCTAGTAGAAATAAGTCCCTAATCGCGAAGAAGCTTCAGAGCGCAGCCCTAGCCCTAGGACAGTGGTTCCGAAAATGGCGCATAGACATCAACCCAGCGAAAAGTACTGCGGTGCTATTTCAGAGGGGAAGCTCCACACGGATTTCCTCCCGGATTAGGAGGAGGAATCTCACACCCCCGATTACTCTCTTTAGACAACCCATACCCTGGGCCAGGAAGGTCAAGTACCTGGGCGTTACCCTGGATGCATCGATGACATTCCGCCCGCATATAAAATCAGTCCGTGACCATGCCGCGTTTCTTCTCGGTAGACTCTACCCCATGATCTGTAAGCGGAGTAAAATGTCCCTTCGGAACAAGGTGACACTTTACAAAACTTGCATAAGGCCCGTCATGACTTACGCGAGTGTGGTGTTCGCTCACGCGGCCCGCACACACATAGACACCCTCCAATCCCTACAATCCCGCTTTTGCAGGTTAGTTGTCGGGGCTCCGTGGTTCGTGAGGAACGTTGACCTACACGACGACCTGGGCCTCGAATCAATTCGGAAATACATGAAGTCAGCGTCGGAACGATACTTCGATAAGGCTATGCGTCATGATAATCGCCTTATCGTTGCCGCCGCAGACTACTCCCCGAATCCTGATCATGCAGGAGCCAGTCACCGTCGACGTCCTAGACACGTCCTTACGGATCCATCAGATCCAATAACCTTTGCATTAGATGCCTTCAGCTCTAATACTAGGGGCAGGCTTAGGGACCCCGGTAACCGTACTCGTCGAACTCGACAAAGAGGTCGACGTGCAACCTAACCCATGCATCAGCCCGCTGAGTTTCTCGCCGGATCTTCTCAGCGGGTCGCGATTCCGATCCGGTAGTAGATTCATTCGCGAAACAATTGCTCTTGAGTTGTTAGGTCTCCTTCGGAGGCGCTCGGGCAGTTGTTAGCAAATCCCACCCCTCTTGGCTGAGCCTTTGCTCGCCCACCTGTCCTGGTGAAACTGGAAAGGCCTTCGAGCCACCAGTAAACTTTCAATCATAAAAAAAAAACCACATTTACGGTACATAACATTTAGCCGTTAGGAAGCTTTGTGCCCGATGGATACCTCATTATTTGACTGAGGCCCAAAAACTCCGTCGTGTTGATTGGTGCCGTGAAATGATACAAAGATTTAACGGAGGTGACTCAAAAGCTGTGTTCGACATACTTACGGGTGACGAAAGCTGGATTTATTGCTATGATCCGGAAAGCAAAAGACAATCTGCTCAATGGGTGTTTCCTTCCGATGAGTTGCCAACTTATTTGAAGAGAGGTCGAAGTGTAGGAAAAAAGATGGGGCTTCATTCTTCGGAAGGACCGGTCATTATGCGACAATTGTTTTACAAGATCAAAGGTCAGTTACTGCAGAGTGGTATACTAACAAATGTCTGCCACTTGTCTTGGAAAAAGTTCGAGAGAAACGACCTTGCAGTAGGATCCTCCTTCACCACGATAACGCCTCTTCGCACACCGCCGGGCCTACGATCGACTATTTGTTGTCGTCAGACGTGGAATTGCTGGGTCGCCCGCCATATAGCCCCGACCTCTCATTTTGCGATTTTTATTTATTCCCGAAAATAAAATAAAAAAACTTCGAGGAAAACATTTTATGGACGCCAAGAAAGCGGTGGCTGCGTTCCAGAAGGCCATCAAAGAGACCCCTAAGGACGAGTGGGCAAAGTGCATTTTTCGGTGGTTCTATCGAATGCAGCGAGCGATGTATTGATATGAATGGAAACTATTTTGAAAATATATATTAAAAATAATAACTTGCTAGTTTCCTCAGTTTTTGATTTTCTAAGAACTTTCAGTGTCACCCTCGTAATACCCAGCTAGGGTTTATTCAGATTTAACTTTGTCTTTTCAACTGACGTCTAGTTTATTGTATCATAAATTGCAAATGTATTTTTTCAGTATTAATATTATAATTATTAAATTTATAATTTGTAAAATGAAATTAAATGCATTGGAACATCAGAACTAACCACATTCAGCATTGGATAAAAATGTGATCAGTTAAAATCGATCACAAGATAAATTTGCTAAACATGGCTGTCGTAAAATACGGACTACAGCAAAACATACAGGAAATTTCAGTTTAACATGGAACGCAATTGTGTAGTCTTAAATCATGGTAGGTGGTACACGACAACAAGGCACAGAAGCATGTAGCGCACTGGCAGTGTGTCCGCGACATAAACTGTCCACGAGCTTGCATTGGACACATTTTACTCTCTTTATCGTAGTCTAAACTAGGACATTCCTTTGTTCTAGTGGATAGTCTTGAAAATTTAATAGCGGTCCTTGCAGTAAATATGTGTTCGACGGGGCCTCCGTTCTCGGATACAAATGAATAAATTATTTTCTAACACAAAAGAACCGCGTTAGTGTATAGAACTTTAGTGACTCGGATTTTACACGGGTTTTCTCTGTGCTTTCGTCGTAAATTGCGTACAAGCGTCGTGACTATGATGATCGATATGAGAACGATATCATGCAGAAACATGCGTTAGAGCCCTTCTCTCTTCGCTTCAACCTACAGCCGTGAAGCAGGGGACAGAATAAGTGATTAATGCCTAACTTCCAGGCCCTTTTAAGTGTTTCCGGTCCCCTCTCAAGTCTTGGTTTGGGGCTTGGCAAGGAATGTCGAACAGGACCATGTTTAAATGCTCTGCAGCCGTTTTGGAACAGATCGACCGAGTGATAGAGTGTCGTGCTCTCGATTTACCGCGAATTGGACCGAATGGGGGGTATCCAGGGGCAAGTCTTAGTGGCGCCGACTAAGTGGGGTTCAAAAAGCCTGCCAGACCTACATTCGGCAGTAAGGAGATGGGAAGAAATTGACAGCACGCTAAGCGGTTCGCCGATTTTTGCCGCTGCTGAGGTTCGAACGAGGGTTATTTAGGTAGTATGTAGATGGTTCGATTCGGACATACACTACTCATCGATCGGAACACGTAAGTGTAATTGAGGCGTATTCCTTCTTTTTTTTATTGCTTAGATGGTTGGACGAGCTCACAGCCCACCTGGTGTTACGTGGTTACTGGAGCCCATAGACATCTACAACGTAAATGCGCCACCCACCTTGAGATACAAGTTATAAGGTCTCAAGTATAGTTACAACGGCTGCCCTACCCTTCAAACCGAAACGCATTACTGCTTCACGGCAGAAATAGACAGGGCGGTGGTACCTACCCGTGCGGACTCACAAGAGGTCCTACCACCAGTAATTTCTACTAATAAAATCCTATTAGATAATAGTGTTCAGATTTCGACTCTTTGTCTTAAGTTTTGTGTAATTCGTGATCTCCAGGCGCTTCGGTAACAACTTTACATTGAGTGAACCATGAATTCGTTCACACAAATACGCAACAAAATAAATCAATAAAATAAAATCCATTTATAGCATCTCAACAGAAGCTTACACAGACAGTAACCGAGAGACTGAGTAATTCAACCTTTTGATAAGTTAATTGTACGTCCTACGCGACGGTGCTTAACTTCGTTCGTGTATAAAGTAAAAGGAAAAAAAAACACGAGTGTAACACATAATTTACGATTCTCATTGCGTACTTATTCAAATATAAGATACATTAAAGAAAACATTATTATGTCGTCGTTTCATAAAAAGAAAACAGCCTAAAATTTCATAACCTTATAACGACGAGTACAAATGCGAGCCTCAGTCGAATAAAATATAAATTTGGCGAACTCGTTGTATCCTTCACGTCATTTCTGTGAAATAAAAAAAAACTATCATAGCAAAGTTCTAGCAAAAAAATGTATAAGGTAATTCTTTTAATTAATTCTTAATTTAATTAATTCTTTTAATTAATTAATTCTAAAATTTTAATTTAATTCTGGTCCTCTTTGAGGGCGTGGGTTTACTGGTAGGACCTCTTGTGAGTCCGCGCGGGTAGGTACCACCACTCTGCCTGTTTCTGCCGTGAGGCAGTAAAGCGTTTGAAGGGTGGGGCAGCCGTTGTGACTATACTTGAGACCTTAGAACTTATATCTCAAGGTGGGTGGCGCATTTACGTTGTAGATATCCATGGGCTCCAGTAACCATTTAACACCCGGTGGGCTGTGAGCTCGTCCACCCATCCAAGCAATAAAAATAATAATAATAATAATCACACGTCGTGTATATACTGAACACAATTAAATCTAAATATTACACACCTTAGGTGATTGTACCAATTCACAACACGCCTGCCAATTTATTTCAATTCTAAATAGTGGTTCTCAAACTTATTTACGAGTCAGAGCGTCGTTTTGTGTAGGTGGGAAGTATCTGTGGGGCCCTATCCAGCGGACCGCGGAACGTTTCTAGATTTTTCACGGTCGGAATGCTTTCAATGAGACGACGATGTCCAATTTCGTATTCGTTCTAAGCTGATGTTGGTACAAAAGTATTTATTTTATGTTTAGTGTTTTTTTTTTGTTTTTTTAAGCAATATAATAATATTATATTTGGGGAATAAGGGGAAAACGAACAAAAGCATCTATACGACCCAAGACAATCAGCCTGCACGCGCAACTGGTTCTGCAGAATAGATGGTAGCGCTGGATAAGGCCACTGTGGTAACTATAATTGAGACTTTAGAACTTATATCTCAAGGTTGGTGGCGCATTTACGTTGTAGACGTCTATGGGCTCCAGTGACCACTTAACACTGTGAGCTGTGAGCTCATCCACTCATATAAGCAATTAAAAAAATTGGTATCAATAACCTTGGAGTTTAATAGCCCCTAAAGGATCTGGTGCAGAAGGCAAGAAAACCATATGTAGAAATATTTCCAACAATATAGAAATATTTCCAGTAATTTCCAATAGATTGCAAGATTTCTCATGAGAGACGACTGACCCTCGGCGCTATGTCAATAATGCCAGGTGTTATTTTTGGATCGGTAAATATATTTTATGATTGTATTGGATGGGTTGACCAGCTCATGGTCCGCCTCATTTCTACAGTGTTTGATCCTTCAAACCAGTACGTTTGACTACTCTACGGTACAATTGGGCAAGATGATGATACGTAGCCGTAAAGGCTCATTCTATACGCCACTATTAGGAAATATCAGTGGGTGATCGCAGTAGGTATCTCTTCTATATCGTTCCCTCACTGCTGAGGATCGCGACCACATGTGACGCTCCTCCACAATGTTCGGTCATGGGTGGCATGGACGGTATGGTACAAACTACCACCAAGTGCATCCCTTACTAGATCTGACCATGTGACTAGTGTTCTGCCCGCTGGCGCGCTTGCCCTCTATGCGATCTGTAATTATGTGCTTCTCTAATTCATGTATGGGAGACCGCATGATGTCTCCCGGCAGATGGCAGAGAGTCTTTTTTGGATGTTTCTTCTGAGTCGGTCTATTCGTTGCTGAACGTCGTGTCTAATTTGAAATGTGGACCACTCGATGCACAATGCTTCCCCACGTTTTCCTATCCTCCGCGGTCTTTATAGCCTCGGTTATTGGCAAGCCGATGAGCGTCTTTACCAGATCAGACCAGCGGGTAGGTGAGCGTCCGCGTGATCTTCTCCCGTCAATCTGACCTTTGGATGTTTAGCTTCCTTAAAATGGACTTGTTAGTTCTCATGGTAGGTATGGTGCTTCAAAATTCAAGAACTCTGCTATCGATTCTCCGGGAATGTCTTAATCGTATTACTATTAAAAGTACTTTTACGATTCAATCTCGTTTTTCTTATTGTCATTAAATCATTTACGTCGTTTCGAATGCTTTTTATTATAAATATAATTCCTAATATCAAGTGTTATAATAACAAAAAAAATAAACGCGAATTTATATACCTCAAAGTAGTTTCCACTCTACGATTCATTGAAACCGGAGAATATAATATATAATATTCAGAGTTATCTTTTTACTGTTAACAAAAGGATTTACGAAAAATGAGCGGAACCTTGTTATTGTTGGTTGAGGAGATGTTACGCTAAATTCTAAATTTCCATTGTTGTTCAAAAGCTATAATCTATTTTATGATTTAGATAATATAGAAGTTTAATGTAAGTCGTTAATCTCAATGGTTTCTATAGGACGTACGCACCATTATCCCGATGTTCATCGATAGGAATAAATAATGCGGACTTCTCGAAGCTTCTGACCTTAGGTCCATTAAGTTTAATGGAGATCGAAACCTCGACCACGATGTAGTAATGTTGACCTGTATTAGTGCACAGTTTATCGTGTCTGCTCCTGTCGAGTTTGAGAGTGAAATAATACATTTTGTTACGAGCGCAGCGAGTATTACGATAATTGATATATTTTTTTTATAATAAAACCTTTTTATAAAGATATCTTTAAAATGTGTATCATAAAGATTTTTATTACAAAACATACACAAAAAGCGAAAATAGTTGTGATAGTAGACAAAAAAAATATTATTTAAGACGCACGGATTGTATAGTCTAGTATTGGAAAAGATCTATTAATAATTGGTCATTCTGTGTCATTTTTTTTTTGTTATTTAGGTTATTCGTACCCATACTGTGATGTTTATGTAATGTTAAGCGTTTAGTGAAACTGATTAATTAAACACAGTCAGTCAATACATTCACACGATTAATTCACACTTGAATCGTTACTATCTATAGCTCTTCGAGAATTATTCCGGTGCCTTTAATCGATAATTTTACTGGTGGTAGGACCTCTTGTGAGCCCGCGCGAGTAGGTACCACCACCCTGCCTATTTCTGCCGTGAAGCAGTGATGCGTTTCGGTTTAAAGGGTGGGGCAGCCGTTATAACTATACTTGAGATCTTAGAACTTATATCTCAAGGTGGAGCATTTACGTTGTAGATGTCCATGGACTCCAGTAACCACAACACCAGGTGGGCTGTAAGCTCGTCTACCCATCTAAGCAATAAACAAAAAACAAACAAAAAAAATTACAATCAAATATTGTATTTTTTAATCCGCAACATGCTTAAAGTCATCGCGTATTAAGCTGTGCATGAAAGCGGAAGTAGACTGCAATGCAGTCGGTGCCTTAGCAGGATTTATGGTCTGGCCCGGTGACCGGGGACACAGAGTGATCGCGTCGACTGCCTCGATCGCTAATAAATAACTGCAGCCGACTTTCGCGATGCAAGCGGCGTGCACCAGGTTTTTGTGTACCTGACATTCAATCGAGCTGCCAACTAACAGAATTCAATGTAAGTCGATTGAAGCTCGAGAGCTTAACTTTAGAATGCTATAGTTGTATTTTCACTGAAACGCTACAGTCAGCTTTTGTGAGCGCTGTAAAATTTTTAATGCCGTTTTGATTAAATTTTTAATCAACAGCGTAACAATAAATACGAGTCAGTTTATAAACAGCTATCGACTTTAATACGATTACAATGTAGAGACACGTCAACAGTAACCAATTACGAACACTTCGTCCGCAAGTTTGAAGCGTGCATGTTAATTTCGTAATGAATTGCGGTCGCCAGAACGAAGTTATACGAGTTTACGAGAGTTCCGGTTGCTCATGTGTAACACAAATCTGTTAAGGACAGGTGAGCTACAAAGATAACAAGATAATAGCGTCCTAAGTTTCTCATTGTAAGTTAAAGTGGACTAAAAGACAGGGCGCGGGTGAGACAGCTTAATCTTCCCGGCTGCATGCTCTGAGATCCGGGATAGTTTTAAAACGTTCAGAGTTTCCTCTTAGTCATCTATCTAGAACGGCGCTAATTTGCTTTAAGAACTTTTAACTGTATTGCTAACGGTCAATTAAAATACAGTTTACAGCGTTGCCCGAAGCATTCCTGTTTCATAATTGAAATTTAAGACCCTGTTTAGTTTTAACAGAGCACCTAATCAAGTCTCGTTTTATTACTGTCGTATTTCGTATAAACAGCTTTTTAGCGTTTATTACATCGAATCTTTATACACAAATATATATTAGAAAAAAATGGTAGTGTTATTCGTTCGCACGTCGTTTATCTGATTAAGTTGGATCTCTGGGGCTCCCGGCATATGTCGGTAATATTACTTACTATAATAAGATAACGTAATTCAACCATGAACGTTATGATCACTACATTAAAAGTACCTCAGAAGCCAAATCCTATTTTTAAGCGGTGATTTGAATCACGAATTCGCGTGAATTAAAACTGTGCAACATGTTTCGATGCAGAGTTCTAGTTTTGTATCGATTTGAAGCAATTTTGCGTGTTTGATTTAGAAAAATGTTTAATGTACAAGTTTTATATTAGGTTAGGGTCCAGCCTATTTCTACCGCGAAGTACTTATGAGCTGCGAACTTGTAGGATGCGTTACAATTCAGCTTTCGACTTCATAGCTTGGTTGGAGTGGGTGGCGGCATTCACGTTGTGATGTCTATGGATTTTGGTAGCCCGATGGGTTGCGGTGGGCAACTGTGGCAATGGGCCGGTCACATCTGCTGAGTCAGCGACGTCAGGTGGAGGAGGAAAGTACCCGAGTGGAGGCCACGGATGGGTACCAGGAGCGTGGGGCGTCCTCTTTCCAGAAGGACCGACGACTTAGTGCGCAAGGCGGGAAGTCGTTGGATGCTGAAGGCGGTGGACCGCATTCTGTGGAAGGCATTGGTGAAGGCCTATGCCCAGCAGTGGGCAGATAAAGGCTGATGATGATGATGATGATGGGTTGCAGCCTTCTAGACCTCGAACATCTAGGTATTCTTAAAATCCACTTTTCTTGATAATTTAGTCTCACTTTGAAATTAGCTGTCACAGACTTTCAATGGCTGTCACTTCAACTTAATAACAAATTAGGCAAGTCACAAAAGAAGTCTTTAGTTTGTCGAATCGAATTTCGGGGCGTTGCTAATCATTAATTTTAATAAAAAGTAACAAAATTTAAAATTATTTAAGAAAACTTTATAAGGTTGGTAAATGTTAAATGACTTAAACAGTTATGTCATTAAACATTTATTTGCCGTTAATAATAATACTATTTGTATTCTACTGTGTTTATAAAATTCGATGTTTTAAATGATTAGCCTTCTTCTTTGTCTCCACCTCATCTCCCTAGGTGGGGAGTATCTACAGTCGGCATCATTGCGCCATTTCGAGAAGGCGGCACGACATGAGAACCCTCTTGTCGTGGCCGCTGGAAACTACATACCCGATCCTGTAGACCGAATGGTAAACAGTCGACGTCGCCCAAAGCACGTCATTACGGATCCTCCCAATCTATTAACAGTGCTTTTAGGCACCACAAGCACCGGTCACCGTCCTCGTCGAACCCGTCGCTTGCGAAGAAGGGCTCGACGAGCGAATTATTCCATAGACATAGTCCACTGAGTTTCTCGCCGGATCTTCTCAGTGGGTCGCGTTTCCGATCCGGTGGTAGATTCTGCGAAGCACTACTCTTGCTAGGGTCAGTGTTAGCAACACTCCGGTTTGAGCCCCGTGAGCTCACCTACACACGTTAGGGTGAAGCTGAAATAGCCTCTCAAGGCTATCAGCACAGGTAGGGGGAAAAAAAAACACCTAGGTGGGGTCGCCACAGCAAGTTTTTCTTTTCCATTCTCCTCTATCAGCAGTCATCTTAACACTTACTCCTCTTTCTCTCATATCGCCGCTCACACATTCCATCCTTGTCTGTTAATTTACGTCTGTTTGAAATGATTAATCGAAATCAATAAATAAAATCTATACAATTGTTGCAGACATGTAATTTTATTCAGTTTGCTTCTAGGGTAGATCGTGTCTACATAAGGGAAATAATTAGTCTTGATACCGTTAACAAAGATTCTTAAGGAAGTTGAATAACACTAGTATGTAGGTATATTCACTATATAAATCACTTTTCGCAGTGACTCCTGCCAAATTTATGAACTAACTGTTGGACCTATAATAGATATGTTACAACGCATACATTGTTAGAAAAGGCATGATGTCTTTATTCCCACAAATAACCCGAATATGCAACATTAGTAGTAGTATTAGTATGAGGGCCGTTCTCTCGCTTTTTTAACCAAAGATGTTTCAACTTTTGTGGAGAAACTTCGAGTGTGGGAGGCCGTCGTGAAGTTTGTTCTGTTTGCCGACGACGGCGCTTACTTCGCGCCATCTCCTCGGCAGACCTATCGAGGATGTAGAGGCTGTTAGACATTCTGTCCCGTGGCTGGATCGGGGGAGGGTCACGGTCAACGTGGGGAAGACCGCGACAGTCCTGTACCGTCCAACCCGTACTAGATTCATTCTAGGCAAGCCTAATCTTCGCGAAGCAGATATCGAGTTTAGGTCCAGCGCCCGGTATCTGGAGTGCGAGATCGATCTGTCGTTGAAAATGGTCGCCCACATCACTGAGATATTGGCACCCACTGCGAGCCTTTTTTTTTATTGCTTAGATGGGTGGACGAGCTCACAGCCCACCTGGTGTTAAGTGGTTACCGGAGCCCATAGACATCTACAACGTAAACGTGCCACCCACCTTGAGATATAAGTTCGAAGGTCTCAAGTATAGTTACAACGGCTGCCCCACCCTTCAAACCGAAACGCATTACTGCTTCATGGCAGAAATAAGCAGGGTGGTGGTATCTACCCGCGCGGACTCTCAAGAGGTCCTACCACCACCTTCTCTCCCGGCCAGTCTTGAACTCCAGATCGCCAGGTGGTCACAACTAAGGTCGCCATCTACAAGACGTATGTTCGTTCACGTATTACTAAGGCAGCTTTTGAAGTCATCGTGGTCTAAAGGTTAAGATGCCCAGTGCATTCGTATCGAGCGATACGACTGAGCCGGTGTTCGAATCCCGCAGGCAGTTACCAATTTTTGTAAAGAAATTGTAAGGAATAACATCGTGTAATAAAAATCAAACCTGCAAATATTATAATATAGGTAGCTATCACTACCCTGTCTATTTCTGCCGTGAAGCTGTAATGCGTTTCGGTTTGAAGGGTGGGGCGGCCGTTGCTAAAACTGAGATATAGAGCTTATGTTTCAAGGTGGGGGGACGGAATTTACGCTGTAGATGTCTGTGGTTTCCGGTAGCCACTTAACACAGGTACGGCGTGATTTTGTGGACTGTGCAATAAAAAAGGAGTTGGTCATTAAAACGTGGATACCGCCATTTGGTTTGGGACATTAAGGATATTGCGACACAGCGATCGAATTAAGGACGTAAATAATTTGTAGGTATTCTTTGCGTTTCGTATGTATTAAGAATTCTTATAATCCTGTACTTAATCATTAACAAGAATTCATTTTTATTGGAACACAAAAGACATAATTCGCAGTATCCTCCTATCGGTAACAATTAGATAGCTATCTGGTACTATTAGAAGAGGAGCGGCACTCGAATGTAGCGGAAAAGAATCCAACAGGAAACTCTATTAAGGATGGCACGGGCTCCTTAATCCGGAATTAAATTTAGATTGAAACTATCCGTTAAAGTCCTCTGTGTTTCAAAGGCTGCAGATTTTTTACCGCTCATACAGACGCAGAGGAAATTGTACGTTCAAACTTTTATTCGGTTTCAGTTTTTATTAAGTTTGTTTAAATTGTATTTGCAATTATCAAACGGTAGTTATCTAAAACTGTTGGCATTAAAAAGAGATGAAATTACGCTCAAATTATGTCTTGCTTTTGTGTGTCATGTTCTGTTGTTACTCGAAATAGTATAGGTTGCAGAATGGGCCGATATCTTCATTATTTCTTGACGTAGTGGGCGTATGGTGGGTAGTCGTGCAAAGAGATTGCGCAGCACGAAACTATGACAGTTTGGTAACGTCTTCACTCTTCCTAAGTCAGACAACGAATGTGCTTCGATTCAACCCGAGCGGTTACACCTCGACTCTGCCGAATCACACCACCCGAAGTGAGCCGATGTTTGATGAGTAATTGCGGCTCTCATTCATTAGATGGCGCGCTTTCACTTCGTTTGTCGTATCCAAATGCGACATATATAACACTAGCTTTTGCCCGCGACTTCGTCCGCGTGGAATAGTTCACAAATAATGCTTTATTTTTGGAACAAATTTGGTTAGCATGAAAAATGTTATAGTGAGCCAACCTTAATATATAGACATATGTTGACACGGACTTTTTTTAGATCTTTTAAAAGGGAACAATTCGGTCATACATTATTGTAGCGAAACTTTAATCGTTTCTGCAGCGCACGCAGCGGAAGCTCTGTAAAGGGAAAAATTGAAACATTCTTTATTGGTACTCCGCTTGTATTGGTATTAGCGTGATGTTATATAGCCTTATAGCCTTCCTCAATAAATGGGCTATATAACACTGAAAGAATTTTTCAAATCGGACCAGTAGTTCCTGAGATTAGCGCGTCCAAACAAACAAACTGTTCAGCTTTATACTATTAGTATAGATAAATCAAATTCGTTGTAACGAAGGAAGCGTTTGCACAGCAGTAAAAAAGTCTTGTTTAATTAAATACCAAACAAAACTAAATTGTACCTAAGCTTCTCAAAAATAACCAATTAGCCACCGAAATTATATACATGTAACATAATATTATGTTACCAAAACCGATACTGTGCCTCGCAATTTACACACTCGTAAATTATTCAGGAACGCTGAACAAATAATAATTATGGAGGTAAACATGAAGGTACAAATTATAATAGTGAGCCGCCTCAGGTGCAGTGAGGTGCCTTCCTGGGTTAGCCTTGAGGGAATCTGATTAATTAGACCCTACACCCGAGCCCTTTGAATTATTTGGGGGCGGCAACATTGGGCCAAAGCTTCTTAAGTTTCTGCAAGCAAAGATTCCCGTCCGTATGTTTTGCTTTATTGCGCTATTAATTATCTAAAGGCAGTAATCGATTGAACGTTTTGAATGTTATAATAACATCGATAGCTGTAGACTTCTGCTAAATGTTCGAGTGTAAGGTATAAAGTTTGTTTGACATCGTGTAAATTGTGTATATTGCGAGCACAAACCATTCTAAGAATGTATCACGGGAGAATTAAGGAAATTTGTTCAAAGTTTAAAGTAAATTTCCATTTTTACGATTCGTAGACAAAATTAAAACTACTTTACTGTTTAATTAGTAGTCGTCGATGATGACATAAACTGTAAAATATTGGAAACGTCTATCTATCTATATATTAATACGTGAGCAAAAACTTTGTATCCCTTTTTACGAAAATTGCGCGGACGGAGGAGTATGAAATTTTCCACACTTATAGAGAATATAGAGAAGAAGAGCAGAATGATAATTTTTTTTTTAAATATTGCATAAAGGTTACATTAAATAAATAAAGAAAACATTACACACACTACCATGTATTTGACACACACACGCATGCATACTATTTATTTATTGTCAAACTTTTGTTCTTGACGTCTGTGGTCAAATTGAGAATAGATTACATATTGTTTGTCTTTATTAATATTTATCTATAGTATAGTCTTGGCGTTGAAAATACAATCATAATAGTCTACAATCTTACAATTCCAATTAATTATAGTCGAATTTCGACTACTGCGGGATCTCTAGTATATATAAAAATAAATTGTTGTTCGTTAGTCTCGCTAAAACTCGAGAACGGCTGGAGCGATTTGGCTAATTTTGGCCATTTTTATTTGTGGAAGTTCAGAGAAGGTTTAAAAGGTAGATAAATATGAAAATGCTCGGAAATAAATAAAAATAGCAATTTTGTTTCTCCTTTGATGTGTCCCCCGTCGGACGGATTCGTTTTGTTTGTTTTAAGTTTATTTTATACAAAAGTTTAGGTCTTTTATTTATCGATTGAGGCACTACGAACTCTGCCGGGTCAGCTAGTTAATAATATAATGGCAATAAAAAAGTGATATTAAACCAAAAAAGTAGTTTTAATTATCATTGTCTAAGCTGCATAAAGTGTTGAAGTCAGCTCCGCTTATGTTTAACTATTTTAGAGTCTTCTAACCTCATCGCTTCGACAAGCTTTCAAAGGGCCGTGGTTACTTTGAACTCACGTGCACGATGCAATGCTGTGAAGTGCTACACCAACGCTCGTGTGGAGTCATTACCAAGAACCACCCACTTCGATTGTCGGTTTCCGTAAGCGTTTGCCTTTGAAGTTTGTTTTGTTGTATTTTGTTTAATTTATTATCAGAAATACAATTTATAATTTGATACAACACACTGAAACATCATACGAATAAAGCCAATGAACATAAGACAAATCGAAATGACATTTATATTGTACTGGCCGTACTCGCCCGCTTCGCTGGGGATTTTAATTTAACATTATTATTTATTGTTATTACTATTAAAGAGTCCAACACTCATATAAATATTAGCCTATCCATTAAGTACATGTATTTTCTATCTACATGGATACCAAGTTTCAAGTCAATCGGATGCATGGTTCAGTAGTTATAACGAAACATCCGTAAAAACCACTGTTGATTTATGTATTAGTATAGATGTGGCTGCCCTAAATACCAAACCAGACTGAAAGGTTCGTCAGATATAGGCGGGAATTCCCATATGTGTGAATTCACAATACACTGCACTGAAGAGCTATTGCGTTAGTACAATGAAGAGTTTTATTACCTTTATTAATTTCAATCCCTCAATTCCTTCATAACTTTGAATGACTAATATCAAAGGAAAATATCTTAAGTTAAAAACCTTGTAACTGTACAGCTCTCGTTTGCGTAATAAAGATCCCGTCAGTTGATTTGCCTAATTTAAAAACGAGGAATTGGTATCCGTTGAGCAAAAAAAAAAAAAAGCGTTAGTTCATTATCGTCAGTAGGTTTCGCTCTCAATCCTACTCGTTACTGAGACACCGGTCTCATGAATAATGTACCACGAATAATGGAAGTCTCGCGAAATATCCACCTGCATGTTTTAATATGTCGGCAGTAACTTTCAATATCTGATTTTCGTGCGTACACTTCGATTTGTGATGCTACATTTGATTTTTGTTATTTGTTCTGTTTTGATTTAGACATTTATACAAAGAAAACATTTTAACTCGTCAATTACGACGAAAAGTTATACAACTTTTGGAATTTCTATTGGAATTTTCATGCATTTAACGATTTTCTCATTAGAAGTTATCACAGTTGAATTTTTATTTTATTCTCTTTGGTTTTTGCAATTTGCAGAATTGATTAGAAGCATTGTTACTAGATTACTTTACATATTGAAACTTGAAAAGTTTTGTAAGCACAAATAGAACAGATTTTTTAAAAATATGAATAACGCGTTACCTACTTTGTTTTATATAGAAATAAGGAAATGATTTTGCCTTGAAGATGTACTTTTAATCTCAAATAAATAGTACATAATTCATTCAATAAGTAAACAATTCATAAACATTAAATGATAATTGTTTCTATGTTAGATGGTTTTACACTTTTATGTAATAGATAAAAATACTTTAATGAATAATCATTTTCTTCGCGTAAACTTCAGTGACGTAAAGTTTTGCGCATACTAAATTTTTTCAATCAAATACAACTAGTGATAAAGAAAAAAGACCTGAAAATTTTAAACAATAGAAATTTAACGACACCTTAATTGGAACACGGACATAAAACAGCAAACAAATCCACTAGTATTAGAGCATAAATAGTGCAGGTATACTCAGGAAAATTGACTTTAAATATATATATATTATATAAGATGAGTTATATGGACAGAAAGGGCAATATTGTTGCTTATTTGCACTACAGAGAGAAACATGAAGACGGGACAGAGTAACAACTCACGGGACAGTTAGGGTTGTCGTGCAAAATTATATTTACAATGTAAATATTTTATGGTCTGTTGACCTTAGTGTGTTATTCTTAGTAAATACATTTAGTTTCATTTATATGAGTACAGCTAGTATTTGCTTAAGATATGTGGGAGCTTGTCATAGCGCTAAGCAAACATTCGTGAGATGAGTTTATTCACGAATCTCTTATTCTTCGCAGTGTGTTACTGAAACAGGAGTTTTCAGTTAAAAAGACGATTGACGAAACGTGAAAAGACATGAATATTAACACAATAAGGACAAGAAGCTGTTGGTATTCTTACAAGAATCTTGTTAGTGTTTCAACCCTAGCGGCAGTCACAAGTCGTTTATTTCAATAAGACAGGCTTACCTGTCGCCCGCTCGACCCTTTTCCTTTACCTAACAAAGTAAATTATGAGCTTTATTTATATTAATTAACGACTCAAAATTGATTAGTGCTTTTGTGAATTCTAATTCTTTCAGATTTTAATGGACTGCTCCATAATGTTTTGATTTTAAAAAAAATCGATGCCTCTTTTTTATATTCGAATTTTACTTTGTAAGATTACGGTTACATACATACCGTATGTACGTACATATCCTTTGATATGAAAATAAGTATTTTTGATTGAAATCTATTTTTAGTGCGAGGGAAACATGTACACACATATTTTTTTGGTTATTATTTTTAGAAGAAAACTTTAACAAAAAGGTATAATGTAGAATCAATCAAAATGTACTAAGATGTTATAGACTTGTAATGTAACGATACACACAATACAGCGATTCAAATTGGTGCAGTTGTTGCGAGATCTTTCTAATTTCTAGACAAACAAAATTAAACACCCATTAGTTACAGTCCGAGAAAGCTATACGTATAATGAACATTATCAATTTGTTTTTAAAGTGCAAATTTCAGCGTCAGTCAGCCAAAACAGACCAAAAACGCATTAGTGGACAAAAGGGGTCAAAAATGTTGTTTTAAACCAATTTCCCGATCAAAGCCCTCGTATAAAAGACTGTAAACATTCGAGCAGTAATCGATTTAATGAAAGGGGAATCGAAGGGACCCGTAGGTTTGCGTTTCAAAATTTACGACTACCTCTAGCGTTTAATTGGAAATTCGTGCTGCAATAAAAACGCTTTGATGACCTAGATATAAATAGGAATTCGAATGATGGAACGTCTTAATTTTTTTTTATCAAATGTGTTGTATTTGTTGTAAATTTATATGTGTGAGTGTATTTTTAACCAGAGTGTGAGCTTGCGGGAGTGTGGAGCGGCAGCTATCGTAGAATGGAGAAAAACATTTCTTCATTTACTGCTTTTACATAATAATTTTAAATACAAACTCCGAACGTCAACATTTCAACTGTGTCTGTCTACATAGAATATAAACCGTTCGTCGGAATATTTCTTAAAATTATGTGTGTATGGGCGAGATGTATACATAGATGTGTTTTTGAAATTATATAATTAAAAAATATGTACTTAGTCTGGCCATAAATACTGTTACAATTAAAAAAAATATCTATTGCAAATAACATTTATTACTTTTACAGTGTGTTAGTTTAATACATAAATATAAAACAATTTAAAGTATAAAAAGCTTATTCGAAGTGGTCTCCATTGGCTGCAATACAGTCCTTTAAACGTTGAGGCCAGTTACCAATAGAAGCACGCACTCTTTCCATGGGAAAAATGTTCACTGCCAATCATACGGATTTTTTAGGGTCTCCAAAACATGGCGTTTAGAGCAAGCCGTACTCTCTAAAACTGACCATAAATCATAATCCAGCGGATCAAGATCGGGACTAGACGACGGCCAGTCTTCAGCTCTGATGAAGTCCGAAACGTTCGTTTCCAACCAAGACTGCGTAGACCGAGCTTTATGACCTGGCGCCGAGTCTTGCTGGATGGACCATTCTTGATTATTGAACATGGTGTTTTTAAGGGACTTCGCTACCTTCTCAAGAATGGTATTTTGATACACTTGTGCCGATGTTTTGATACCTTTTTCACAAAAGTATGTCTCAGTCACTCCTTCATAGCTAATACTCCACCAAACCATCACTGAAGTCGGATAGTGCCCACGTTGCACTCTGTCGATTAATTGGGAAGCTTCCTTAGAGCTTTGACCGTAAATACGGTCATTTTGTTTGTTAAAATGTTGCTCAAAAAATTCTCATCCGTAAACAAAATTTTTCTATGACCTCCCTTTGCGTACCGCTTCAGTAGTTGTTTCGATTTTACCACCCTATTCTCTTTTAAATTATCAGTTAAGAAATGACCAGTACGTCTCTTATAGACTGCAGTCCTAAGTCATCTTTTAAAATACGCGACATGGTTCTAGGTGCTATCTTCATCTCCCGAGATAAAATATTTTGCTTTGGGACAGGATTTCCTCGAATTCTTTCCCTTACTGCTTTGACCACCTTTTTCGTACGAACACTACGTGGACGGCCAGATCTTTTTCTGTCACAAACAGAGGAAGTCTCATTGCTCTTATTAATAGCTCGGTACACAAACATTTTACTAATGCCAAGCGTATGGAGAGTTTTAAAAATTGCATTTGGCTCCATACCTTCTTTGTGTAATGCAATCACAGCGATTCGGTTCTATTTATCACCCCATCCCATTTTAATGTCGCAAAATATTGTACAATGTATTGGCGCCAAAATGAGAAAACTCAATGAGCAATCATATAAAAATGACAGATTCCAAATTCAAATGTAATATTTTGTTTATTTTTAATTATAACAGTATTTATGGCCAGACTAAGTATATTGATTGAAGAACAGTAATCAGCTGCCGATTGTAATGTTCTAAAAATGTGGCCACAGCCCACTGAGCTTCTCGCCGGATCTTCTCAGTGAGTCGCGATTCCGTTTCAGTGGTAGAATAGGCGAAGCGCTGCTCTTGCTAGGGCTAGCAAATTCTCTCAGGTTGAGCCCCTAAACTCACCTACCTGTCCGGGCGTATCTGAAATAGACCCCTAGGCTACCAGCAAATGAGTAGGGAGAAAAAAAGGCGTATCCATCTACACCTACCTATATATTAATCAATATACGTACTAGGAAACCTATATTAAATATATTATTAGTTCTTTCTGTGTGAAATGAAACGCATAAATCATAGATTTTCTTTACAGAAAAATAAACCGTAGTTACTAGGCTGTACTAAAAGTATCGGGAATGGAAATTTTCAGTGCCGCCCTCATACATTACGTCACAGACCAAAGATAATATACATAAATTCGTCACAGACGAATGATGACGTATTATCCGTCTATATTTGAATATTGTTCTACGAGTGAACATTTCGGGAATTAACGAAGTGACACAACATTACTATTTAAAAATGTATTTATTGCTTTTCGAAGTATTCTCCGCGAAATTTGACACATTTTTCCATAAGATGGAACCAATCATTAAAGCAACCATTCCATTCGGAAGTTGGGGTCTTCAAAATGGCCGTTTTGTAGGCGTCCACAGCTTCTTCAGGTGATGAAAATCTCTGTCCACGCAATTTATTCTTTATTTTAGAGAAAGTATAGAAATCATTAGGGCTTAGGTCGGGGCTGTACGGCGGATGGTCTAATAATTCTATGTTTTCTTGCTCTAAAAACTCTTTTGTTCTGTGCGCGGTGTGAGAACTCGCATTGTCGTGATGGAGGATGATGCGGCGGTTGCAGTTCTCTTTACGGAGTTCAGAAACGACCTGTGGCAAACAAATGCTAGCATACCATTCTGCATTAACCGTTCTTTGTCCCTCAAGAGGAATAGTCGTAACATGGCCGGTTTTGGAGACAAACGTGGCCACTATTTTTTTTGCAACACTCCGTGAACGAAGAATTTTTGTTGGCTTTAACTCATTTTCGAACACCCAAACTCGTGACTGGTTTTTTGTTTCGGGTTCGTACGCGTATATCCAGGATTCGTCACCTGACACAATGTTGTATACAGCATTTGAGGATCCTGCGTGGAATCTTTCGAGAGTTCTGACGCACCAAGTAACGCGAGCCGCTTTTTGCTCTTCACAGAGCGAATGCGGTATCCATCGGGAAAACAACTTTTTTACACCTAATTGTTCATGCAAGATTATTTGTATTTGACTCATGCCAATGTCTAAAGTTGCTTGAATTTCGCGTTATGTCACATGTCGATCTTCCTCAATCAGCTTACGCACAGCATCAATGTTTTCTTGGGTGACTGCAGTTTTTGGACGACCTTGACGGGGATCATCACTGAGCTTGACACGTCCACGTTGAAACTCAGCAAACCAGCGATAAATTGTGGTTTTGGATGGAGCTTCATCACCAAATGCAGAAATCATCCGGTCAACACACTGTTTTTGTGTTAAACCACTTCGAAAGTCATAATAAATCATCGCTCTTGAATTTTCTCGAGTCAATTCCATTTTCTCAACGACTAAAGAAGTTTGACAAAACCTCGTGACAAGACCGAGAATCTTTTTTTAAATAAATAAATGGTATTCGATTTTTAAAACCAAGGAGTTTTCAATTAAAAAGATTTTAATATGACAGGAACAGTGGAAATATTCCATTCCCGATACTTTTAGTGCAGCCTAGTAACGGAAAACGTCAAGTATTGGAAGCGTCGGACATAATTTGAAGACAATAGAAAACGCGGGATTAAGCCGTAAAATAGCTTTATTAAGGTATATCGTTTACATCTTTTCTCCGAGGAGAACGGATACTATCATTTTCTTACCCCGAGTTAGTATAACAAGAAAATATAAGAAATTGCAATTTATATGTAAAAGTTCTTAATCCTGCAATAAAATGAGTATTCACCACAAAGAACCGGATAATAAAATAAAGGTTTTTCCTTGACTCGTAAATCTTTCTAACTGGCTAGAATTGGGAACGAAAATGTTACAATCTTTAACTTTCTGACAGTTTAATAAGATAATAAAAATAGGCTCATGATGGATTCCCTTGACTTTTGCCGTTAATAAACTTGTGACTTTGTTAAAAATATAATTTGGTTAACGATTTACTTGGATATTTTTAAATTTAATTTGAGTTTGATCTGTCACGACTATGTGACAAATTGCGATTTATCATTGCGATTGGATTTTATTGCGATCAAGAATAACCTATATAGGTACATACATAACGTATTAACTATATTCTATTGTTTTATGTGTAATTCATCTATTAAATTAAATCATGTGTATTCGTCAAATGTGCAGCTAATTAAATATAGTTTTTACTGGTGGTTTGTGAGCCCGCACGGGTAGGTAACCCCACCCTGCCTATTTCTGCCGTGAAGCAGTAATGCTTTCGATTGAACCGTGGAGCGACCGTGGTACTATAAAAATTAAAAAAATAGTTAATAAACTCATATCCCAAGGTGAGTGACATTTATTTTGTTAATTAATGTCTATGGGTTCCAGTAAGCACTTATCATCATGTGGACTTTGAGCTCATGCGTTCATGAGTTAATAAAAAAACCTCATCGATTTCATAGGCTGATGAAGCCCATATAAGCCACCGTATAAAGATAATGCATTTTTATTCGCACAAATATAATATGGGTGGTTTCGATCACAAAATATTCACTATTATATTTGGCATCAGAATAGAACGGCACTGAAACAAAGAATATGGATAAAGCTCATGCAATCGTGTTATCCCATCATGTTTAGATCTCAAACAATACGTCGAGATATTGCAGGCGAGCAATAAAATGTTAATCTAGGTTATGATTGGCACTAGTAAAATTTTCAGAGCGAGTTTTCGCAGCGCCCCTGGCTGGACGAGCGCGATAGGTCTGCTTAATCGGATTCTTTATTCATGAGACCGCTGCAACACAGTTCCACTCCAAATTACTACATACATTCCATTTATTCAGTTGAAACTTAATAGAAGTAGATTTCCAAGCAGTTTATCATGTGCTTATTACCTGATATTAATATAATATACCGTGGAACAGTGTGCCTAGTGCGAGTTTTTTAACGTTCTCGATAGCGTAAAAGTTAACCCAATTTTGTGTGCAGTTGGAACAGCGCCCCTAGCGGCAAACGTAGGCAATCGATCCCATTCCATACAATTATGAGCTAACTTTTACGCTATCGAGAACGTTAAAAAACTCACACTAAGCACACAGAATTCATTTAGGTATTATACTCGACTAAGTATGTTTTTTTTTATTGGAACGAAGTTCCTTATCGCGCGTTGTGAAAGGGGGCTAGACGGAAAAAATTCTTACGAAAAGTTGTCACGACACTTTTTAGATCCGTCATTCTGACCAATCAACGTGTAGGTGCTTATCGCGTGACATTGCTCGTATCCGATTGATCCGCGTAATGAGTACAGTTTCTCGAGATAGCGTTTCAACAATAGTAATTTAGTTCATAGTATTGTTTTTTTCTTCTTCATAATGCCGTAATTTATTATTATAACTTTAAAAAAAAATTACAATTCCTTCACTAATTAATCGAAAGGAACTTCGTTCCATCCGGGTGTCCCTTGACACCTCTGAAGTTTTTTGCTTAGATAGATGGACGAGCTCACGGCCCACCTGATGTTAAGTGGTTACCGGAGCTCGTAGACATCTACAACGTAAATGCCGCCACCTACCTTGAGATACGAGTTCTAAGATCTCAGTATAGTTACAACGGCTGCCCCCACCCTTCAAACCGAAACGCATTACTGCTTAACGGCAGAAATAGGCAGGGTGGTAGCCTACTCGTGCGGACTCACAAGAGGTCTTACCACCAGTGATTACTTATTCTGTTGCTTTATGCTATCGGGAACAAAGACATAAGCTATAATACTTTCAAAATAGTTATTAACGATTTTATATTAGTAAAAACGGACACAGAATATATTTTTGTTGCATCAGAAGATTTAACTGGAAATTTCAGGATTTCTGACGGAATTTCGGCTTGATGAATCGAAAGTTAAAATGATACCAATCTATGAGGTTAGTTATTCGATTTTGGAGTTTGTAACCAACGTAGTCACAGAGGGGCTGGTAGTGGCGGCCCGATTTACTTCAATTTGGATCCGTGTTGAGCCGATGCGGCGGTTTCTGAAAATTTAATGCCCTGGGCCTCTCGTTATTCTGTGTCAACGCTCGCCTGCCCTGGATGTATAAATAGAATCCGCTGGATGTGGCACTCGTAAATTAAGCACCTAGATTTCTCGTAAATATACATGAACACATTAGTGTTGGTCTGTTATCGTGAAGCTGTTCGTGATTTCGTATTCATGTAGTTCCCTGTAAATTTAGTAGTAGATTAATTGTTTATTTATGTTATTAAAGTTGTCAGAATTCACTAAAACTCTTAATGTATTATCTACTAATGTATACTTCAAGCGGTGTAAATATTATTTTAAGAGTTTCATTTTGTAGATGCCGAGTATAGCTTATGACAGCTACATTGTTCGTTTTCTCGTATTTTTAAATACATTTTTATTTGGAACGAAGTTCCTTACGGGACGACGCGGAGGGGTACCCTAACCGGGAAAAAACGTCCGTAACGAAAGATTTTTCTTAGTAATGCACACAGTGTACGACTTAACTTTGTAATAACGTACAAAAAATAACATATTTTTTTTATCATTCACTGACCACGATCTCAGAGCGTTCGTTTGCGCAATACACTGCCTCTTATGCGAACAACCGTGAATGAAGTGTACCACAATAAGTTCGCAAGTTACCGAACGACCGTGGGTTGTTGCGAAACCTCCAGTTTTATTTTCTTTATACCTCGAATAGAACTTAAAATTAATATTTTTATAATAAGGAACTTCGTTCCTATCCGGTGTCCCACGACACTGCACATCTTTTTTTTAAATACATTTTTACAAGCCAACAAAATCGATTCACTTTTCCCTTGGTCCTAGTTTCTGAATCTGAGCCGCCTCTATTATTTATAGAGACCGGATGAATTTTTGAAAGGCAGACTAAATTACACATTTTATCTTCGGTTAATATTCGACTAGAAGTTTCATTCGGTGTCCACGGCGAGCCAATACAGGGAGCGTTTCTCATTTATTCTAAAATTATGTTCGACGACTGCCGCCCGTTTCTCAAACGCCGCCGTATCGCTCGGGCGAATTCAAATTCTAGTGATGCAACTACGTTATATTATTATGGAGATTTTGTTATTGATATGATTGATTATTACTGGTGGCAGGACCTCTTGTGAGTCCGCACGGGTAGGTACCACCACCCCATCTATTTCTGCCGTGAAGCAGTAATGCGTTTCAGTTTGAAGGGTGGGGCAGCCGTTGTAACTGTACTGAGACCTTAGAACTTATATCTCAAGGTGTGTGGCGCATTTACATTGTAAATGTCTATGGGTTCCAGTAACCACTTAACACCAGGTGGACTGTGAGCTCGTCCCCATATCTAGGCAATAAAAAAAAAAAAAGATAATAATAGGTATTTGAAATGGTTTAATGTTAGGTTAGAGTAAAGATATCGGAGAACTTGCATTACATGTTTTTTTTATTGCTTAGATGGGTGGACGAGCTCACCTGCTGCTAAGTGGTTACTGGAGCCCATAGACATCTACAACTTAAATGCGCCAACTACCTTGAGATATAAGTTCTAAGGTCTCAGTATAGTTACAACGGCTGCCCCACCCTTCAAACCGAAACGCATTACTGCTTCACGGCAGAAATAGGCGGGGTGGAGGTACCTACCCGCGTAGACTCACAAGAGGACCTACCGCCATTGTAGGTAAATTGTTTTCGTGTTCTTCCTACATTCTAAAGGTTGTTCAGTGTTAATTCATTTTGTATAATGTTAACCTTAGTTATTTTGTAGACAGTGGAATATTAGTTTGACTTAAGCAAAGGTACATGCGTAATGTAAGGATGCGTGCGGATAGGCCTCACGATCCTGGATTTTTTTACCACGAACCAGTATTTCCTTACGGTTTGAAGTGTTAGACAGCTGCTCACAATATAATTGAGGCCTCAAGGTGGGTGACGAAATTTTATGTTGTGATGTCTATGAACTCCGGAAACCAATTAACATCGCTTATTCTGTGAGTTCCTTTATTTATCTGTAGCATATATCTTTTGCTGGTGGTAGTGTGTCCTGTGTCTCCGCGTGGGTAGATGCATAGTTCTGCCCGGGAGCAGTAATCCGTTCCGGTTTGAAGGGCAGTTCTTCTAAGGCTCATGTCTCAAGATGGCTGGTGGTATTTACGTTGTTGATGTCTATGGGCCCCAGTGACCATTTAATACCAAGTGGGCCGTGACCTCGTTTATCCATTGATGAAATAAAAATAATTAATAGGTGGTTACCTTCAACTTAGTAATACCTTCCTATTCTTAAAAGAACAGTCTAGATTATCAATCATGAATAACGTATTATAATTTTAAGGCAGAAATTACATGTTCTTTCCGCTAATAACCATAGCTACTTTAATAACTAAACAAAAAAAAGTCGCAGTACGTTTCTTGATGAAGCTTATTTAAATAAATTAAACAAATACAAATATATAATTAAAATAAATGTGTAGAATATTACGTAAAGCTACGAACTTTACCTGCAAAAGGCATATATCACCGGCAAAGTCCACATATTCATATTCTCAATGGGGGCCGAGGACTAGGAGGCTCCATGAAACATATCGTTTCCTTAACTAAATTAATTTCATTTAAGATCCAACCATATATTTATGAAGGCCACAAAATCCTTTTGGGATCCTACCTTTATGTTAACATTCGGGATTTTCAAGTACAACACGTCAAATAATATGAAAACAATTTATTATATATCAATTAGTACCGTATATTAGATTAAAATTATCGAACACACAGAAAGAAACACAAATTCATCCTGGTAATTATTAGTCGTGAAGAACACGAAGATTCTTTTTTCCGTAGATAATTAAGCGAGTGCCCACTCGTTTAATTATCTTATCTTATCTGATTTGTAAATGAAAATACATCCTATCGATACTCTAGATTGTATTTAGGAGAGAATTAGCTAATCTAGATGAGATCTGCTAACGAAATACGAAGAGCTCACGAGTCTCTTCAATGAACTCGTTATTCACTCACCTAGATAAATAATACAAATGGGTCAGAATATGCTTAAGTCGGTATAAGTCGACTAATATAATTTTCGAATTTTCTTCGGGTTTTCAGTACATGGTCGTACAAGGTATGTATGTCAGCAACTTTCTACATCTACTCTACATACAAGGGCTGCACTAAAAGTATCGGGAATGGAATATTTCCACTGTTCCTGTCATATTAAAATCTTTTTAATTGAAAACTCCTTGGTTTTAAAAATCGAATACCATTTATTTATTTTAAAAAAGATTCTCGGTCTTGTCACGAGTTTTTGTCAAACTTGTTTAGTCGTTGAGAAAATGGAATTGACTCGAGAAAATTCAAGAGCGATGATTTATTATGACTTTCGAAGTCGTTTAACATAGAAACAGTGTGTTGACCGGATGATTTCTGCATTTGGTGATGAAGCCCCATCCAAAACCACAATTTATCGCTGGTTTGCTGAGTTTCAACGTGGACGTGTCAAGCTCAGTGATGATCCCCGTCAAGGTCGTCCAAAAACTGCAGTCACCCAAGAAAACCTTGATGCTGTGCGTAAGCTGATTGAGGAAGATCGACATGTGACATATCGCGAAATTCAGGCAACTTTAGACATTGGCATGAGTCAAATACAAATAATCTTGCATGAACAATTAGGTGTAAAAAAGTTGTTTTCCCGATGGATACCGCATTCGCTCTGTGAAGAGCAAAAAGCGGCTCGTGTTACTTGGTGCGTCAGAACTCTCGAAAGATTCCACGCAGGATCCTCAAATGGTGTATACAAGATTGTATCAGGTGACGAATCCTGGATATACGCGTACGAACCCGAAACAAAAAACCAATCACGAGTTTGGGTGTTTGAAAATGAGTTAAAGCCAACAAAAATTGTTCGTTCACTGAGTGTTGCAAAAAAAATTGTGGCCACGTTTGTCTCCAAAACCGGCCATGTTACGACTATTCCTCTTGAGGGATAAAGAACGGTTAATGCAGAATGGTATGCTAGCATTTAGCTAGTTTCTGAACTCCGTAAAGAGAACTGCAACCGCCGCATCATCCTCCATCACGGCAATGTGAGTTCTCACACCGCGCACAGAACAAAAGAGTTTTTAGAGCAAGAAAACATAGAATTATTAGACCATCCGCCGTACAGCCCCTATACTTTCCCTAAAATAAAGAATAAATTGCGTGGACATAGATTTTCATCACCTGAAGAAGCTGTGGACGCCTACAAAACGGCCATTTTGAAGACCCCAACTTCCGAATGGAATGGTTGCTTCAATGATTGGTTCCATCGTATGAAAAAATGTGTCAAATTTCGCGGAGAATACTTCGAAAAGCAATAAATACATTTTTAAATAGTAATGTTGTGTCACTTCGTTAATTCCCGAAATTTTCAGTGCCGCCTATGTAGCTGTATAATATTCGAAACACGAGTTTGGTTTCTTATAATTCGTCTCGTAAACAAGAAAAAAGAATATTATCATGTGAGATCGGCTTTTTTTTTCCACAGAGCATATTAAATCCATCCCGCCGTCCCCCAGACGTCGGATTGGCGCCGACCGCCGGCGACACCACCACCGGTTCCCTCGGTCGACGAGTAGGGATGGCACCGCGCTGCATCTTCCCCCGGAGAGGTCGGGGGAACACAGTCTACCATACCCGGCTTTCTATAGCCCTCTTTCCTATCAGGGACGATCTATCAAGTGTCGTAAAAAGATTGACGCCCTTGAGATGTGCTGCTGGAGACGCTTACTGAGGATAAAGTGGACTGCTCACCGCACGAATGTTATCCATCCTGAAAGAGCTCAGCACCAAACGAAGGCTTTCGTCGATTGTACAATTGCAAATTCTTAATATACATATCATCGGTAATGAAAGCTCATTGAAACGATTAATGGTTCAAGGAAGAGTAGACGGTCAACGCTCTCACGGCTGATCACCCACAAGGTGGACAGACTTGATTAAGTCTACTACTAAGCGTTCCCTTACTGAATGTGCACGTACCGCAACAAATAGAGAGAGATGGAGAAGCCTCGCAAAAGCCGCAACCAAGCAATAAGACATGCATAACTACGACCACTCTGGCAGGAGTGTACGACTGGGAAGAAGAATCACGTCGTCCCACACCTGGGTTCTTCTGCGCATAAAGCAGGTGGAGTCCGAAGCTCTTAGGGGACCGGGTCACGGATGGGACCCCGGTCCCATACCCCTGCTCGGCGGCGGCGGATTTGTGCATAGTGAGGAGAGTTTTGCCTGACTCGCCTCGCCGCCTCCTTCCGCGAGATGGTGCACTCGCAGAAGTGTGAGAACGGCTAGCATATTTTTGTTTTATGTTAATTTATTAATGTTAATGGAATGGAAAATTATTAATGTTAATGTTAATGGAATATTTTTCTTTTATGTTAATTTGTTTTATGTTAACCTCTTCTTGAATAAAATATTGTAAGAATAACTGTATGTAATAAATTCTATACATACACAGAAGTAGTAATCAAGTTTAGTAAAAGTTCATCTCCAACTTCACAAGGCTATGTACATAATGGAATATGTTTGAGTTGAGCCCTATTTAGTTCGTTCACGCAGACTATTTGGATATTTACTCAGTGTCTGAAACGTGTTCGATGTGTTAACAATACTTATAATGTGTTCTGATGCTTACATACAGTCAATAATATTTTATTTCAGTTATAAAATAATTGTATCTGGCGGAGTATTTATTTACCCTATTTTTTCCCGACAAAGAAGAACAAGTATGGGACCTGTTTTTTTTCTTGTTTGCTGTTACTTTTTGTATACGTTGTATTGGCAGTGGGCGGGCCCTTTGCTCCCGTGGACCTCGAACAACGTAGACCGACGACCTGTTGAAGGTCGCGGGAATCCGTTGGGTTCAGACACGGCAGAACCTATTTTGGAGACGTGATTTTCTGGAGGACTATATCTAGCAGTAGACATCTATCGGCTGACAGATAAATATATATAGTTTACGATGAAAACAGCTGTTACAGAAAGAGTAACTACGCTTTTTTTCTTGAAAATACAGTTTAATTATCATAGTATTGCGACATTCTCGATCTACCTAGGTATCGCTATTTTGTGGCTTAATCTCATATTTGTTTACATTACATTTCCAATACAGCTTACAGTTTTTGTCGTCACGGAAAAAACAAAAAAAATAATACACTGGTATTATGTCTACACGTCTTAACCATCAGGGTACAGAGACTAATTCTCATTTCGTTTAGAATAACATAATCTTTAAATAAATAGGCAAAGACAAACACCATTAAAGCTGACCACCATTTTCTCCTTTCAATTGTTAACCGATTTTCTTTTTTTTTCAATAGCAGTTTTGGACGATTGTCTGTAATTTTTTTTAGAAAATACACATTTATGTGTATTTCCAATATGTATATGAATTAAAAACAATGTGGTGGATCTTGTTGTATTGTTAGCTCACACGAATATGTGCCACCATACTGCTTTTTTTGGCGCGAAGCAGTCACGCGTGTCGGTTTGAAGGATTATGGCAGCTTGTTATATTAGACAATTGAGATTTGGACCTCATCTCTCAAGATAGGTGCCATTTACATTGTGAAGCCCACGGGTTTCAGCAACTACTCAATACCAGATGAGCTGCGAGCTTATTCATCCATCTATACAATAAAGAAAAATACATAAAATGAATCTAAATCTTAAGGTGTCAGTGATTATGGTCGTATTTCGATAATTCGGCGGACACTAGTGAAAATAATTGTCCTTATGTTTATCTTTAGTAAGGAAATTGAATGTCTGGTTCGGTGCGTAGCTGGTAATTGGTAGCGGTAAGATTAATTAATTCGGTGTACAAGAGTATAGTTTACTTTGTGTTCGCAAGGGTTTGTCACGTGAGCCCCAGGTGGTCTCTCATAAATCTCGCCAACGAACAGCTTCGGCTTTCGTTAATTACGTTAATAATTAACGCTAATTGTCGACCGGTTTTGCGTCTCGATAGGCTATAATAATAATCTCATAAAATTAAAGAATGGTTTCTTTTTTTCATTATTTTCTTACAAGGTGAATTCGTAGCCGCGATTTCATACGCGCTTTTAAATTGATGATGGTAAGGCATGCAAGCCTGTACAGATATGTGTCACCTATCCTGGTAAATTCTGCCACTAAGCAATCGTGCATTCCAGTTTGAGCTGCAAGATAGTTGTTATTGACAACGATTTCGATTTAGGTCTTATATCTATGGATAGCCGAATAACATCACACATTCCACGAGTTTTAGCCTTTCAAATAAAAACTGAATGGTATAATACAGGACCAAAAAAAAATTATTCTGTTATTTTGATAAAAAACTCTTTAGATTTTTTAATTTTTCTAATTCTGGGTATTTTGATAAGATATCAAAAATAGTCGAAATCGGCAGTAACGAAAAAAAAATTATCATTTGTTTTAGACAATGTTTCTTACTTATAAATTTTAACGCAATTTGTTTACCAAGTTTGCGTCATGTTTTTAAGGCTTGTTATCCGCTTGGAAAATTTTTCATTGCTCAATTTTATTGTTGGCTTTAGATACCTAATTAATGTTTATAAAAAGGTAAATACAATTTACAAAACATGACTGAGGTTGACAGTCCACAAGCGAAATATCCTGTATGTACCTATTTGAAATAACATCGAAGAGATTACAACTTTTTTTACAAATAGCAGCACAAAGTGTATCCACATGTAGACACAGAAAAAGCGAATAAATTGGGTCTGTTATCGAACTCATATGAACTCACCGAATCCTCACCGACTTTTCGAGAGTCTGTTTACTTTTCGATACTGATAGGGTTTTCCTGGTAACGACTGTTCATACCAATCAGCTTGGTAGATACGTTTGTTTTTGTTTTGAACTACTCTATCTCATGTCTTTCTGTTTTCATTACTCATTCGGATAATTATAAATTAAGATAAATATAAATTAATTTTTACTGGTGGTAGGACCTCTTGAGAGTCCGTCCGGGTAGGTACCACCACCCTGCTTATTTCTGCCGTGAAGCAGTAATGCGTTTCGGTTTGAAGGGTGGGGCAGCCGTTGTAACTATACCTGAGACCTTAGAACTTATGTCTCAAGGTGGGTGGCGCATTTACGTTGTAGATGTCTATGGGCTCCAGTAACTACTTAGGAAAATCAATGAGAGTGTACTTACGAGAGGTATCACTACATAGTATAAAACAAAGTCGCTTTCTCTGTCCCTATATCTGTCTGTCCCTATGTATTTTTTTAATTTTTTTTTATTGTCCTTGTAGGCAGACGAGCATACGGCCCACCTGATGGTGAGTGGTTACCGTCGCCCATGGACTTCAGCAATGCCAGGGGTAGAGCCAAGCAGCTGCCTACCGCTTAATACTCTCCACAAGCCTCTTTTGAAGAAGGATATGTCATAGCGCTGCTGCATGTATGACATGTATGCTTAATTTTTAAAACTACGCAACGGATTTTTATGCGGTTTTTTTATAGATAGAGTGATTGAAGAGGAAGTTTATATGTATAATAACATCCATTAAATAGTCGAGAAATCAATAATAAATTACGGTTTCCGAAGCGAAGCGAGGCTGGGTCGCTAGTGTATCTATATGTACGAGCTTACGACACATCCAATTCGTTCGATTGTTATTCGACGATGTTATTCCTTCTTCGACAAAGTAATTTCAGTGTACGAGTTAAGTTCGTTTTTTTAAGAAAAATTGCTATCAAACTGTGAGATTATAACTCCAGTATGGACGCTTCGCTTGGCACGAATACGTAGGGTGTTTCATCATTGAGACTATAACGACTTCATAACAACGTTTCACATTCATTTTTTAGTTTAATTTTTACTTAAAAGGAAAACTGTATTAAATGATTTAAAACAAAAGTATGTGCGGATCTGGTGTCCTCTAGTAGCTTAGGTACATTCCCCTAACACATTCGTTTATAGTAATGTCCTTGATTTTCTATCAAATTCTGTTACCGACTTTTTATTTTTTTATTGTTGCTTATATGGTTGGACGAGCTCACAGCCTAACTGATGTTAAGTGGTTACTGGGGCCCATATACATCTACAATGTAAATGCCGCCACCCACCTTGAGATATGAGTTCTAAGGTCTCAGTATAGTTACAACGGCTGCCCCACCCGAAACGCATTACTTCTTCACGGCAGAAATAGGCAGGTTGGTGGTATCTACCCGTGCGGAATCACAGAGGTCCTTCCACCGTAGAGAGAGGTCCTACCACCAGTATATAATAAACCAGCAGACATAAAATATATCTCGCGTTTCTGTTTATAGGTCGATCAATCGAGATTTAAGCTATGTGCATCTATGTGCATTGAGGTATTCATCTTGTGGCATTTTTGGGCATTGTTAAATACGTAATAACAGAGGGACTACGAACTCCTGTATTCTTTTATCAAAATAAAACAACCATGCAAATATTTAAACATTAATCTTATAGGACTATTTTGTATATGTTTTCACGCGCAAACCACTGTCCTGATGTGGACAAAATTCGGAATGGGTTTGTACCTTGGGAAAGAAAATCTGCCTTTTATCCTCCATTCCAGTGCTGAGTATGGGTCCTTCGCCCACGCGATACGTGTAGTCCGCGTTCCCGATACTGCGAGCTATGATTTAATAATTTAGAACGTCTCAGTAATTTAAGAATATAATCGCAATATACAGTTATTAGGTTTCGTTAAATTGGACAGTTAAAAGGAGTGTGTATCCCGCTGCGCGCTGCCATTGTCTCCAACACTCACTTTGCCGGCTAATTGCTTCTCTTTCATACTGAACAAGAAAACGCCGTTAAGACTTCTCTGCATTGTTCCTTAATTGAACTTGTACTGGTGCAGTCTACACGACGAGGTTTGCGAGAGTTCTCCGTATCTCGCAGGCTAATTGAAACATACTTTGCCTTTCGGTTCATCTGTACAGGGATTCATTTATATTCGTTCGTTAGTATCACGTAGATTATTTTATTGCTCCGTTGAATTTGAGCTCCATTAAGCTCTATTTTTAAGCTATTGCATAGCTTTTATCGCGGGCTTTGAACGCGGCGACCGAATCAACAAATTCCGTAACGAAAATAGAACCTAGCACCCCCCACTCCGCCTACCATGTAGCTCGCGTTCAACACATTCCCACGTTGCGCTTGTGTAGTGTTTGTGAATAAGGGCGTGGCGTGACGTCGCACTGCATGCGCATCATGAAAAGTCTGCCCATCTATCTCTCTCTCGCGCGGTCTAGCTTATGAGTGTGAAGGGGACAGTTAATGTTTTGCCTTTGTTAATGTTTATAAATATAAGGGTTTTTTTTTTCCTCAGGAGATAATCGCCATATCCCTTATTCGACCAACCAACCCATCCGCGTAGCGGGTGGGTTATATGGGAGTCCCTTATTTTATTATTGTTTTAATATTAATTATTATTGTCTAATTATAATTGCATAAGTTGATAAAAATGCTATGCAATAGCTTCACCGCGGCAGTCCCCGAGTGCCACACGTGTTTTTTTCTTTAAATCACTTTAATACCTGACATATAATGAATTTTGTTATACTATTTGCTTACTTAAATACTTTGCATCTTTATGTACGAGATTGTAAATCTATTCAAAGCTCTGCATCTGTCTTAAACTAAAACACGATTAATTTAACTTAGAAGGTAAATCATGAAAGCTAAATTCAAACAAAAGGTAAGGTCACAGAGATAACAAGGGTGAAAGGTGGCCCACATTAGTCTTAGCGTGTTTGTAACGTTTGTTCGTCTGACAGTATTCATTAGGGCACAAAAGCGTTGTCTATCAGACAGTAAGTCGGTGTTTCTTAACAAATTACTCGAGTAATGTTGTAAGCGGTCGGAAAACGCCTTCCAGCGAACGAAACTAGGCAGAGGCACCTTACCAGTCAATTCACTATCGCCACACAATAGCCGGAACGGAAGCACCATAATAATGCGCGCGTAATTTGTCTACGACGTACATTCTATGTATTGTTTCCTTTACATTTTATATTATTTTGTACTTTTCATTCTTTACAGAAGTCGCTCGTCAAATCTATGCGTGTTCGTTGTATTTTTAGATATACCTGGAAGTGCTCCTTTACTTTTACCACAAACTTACTGCTGGTAGGAGCTCTTGTGAGTCCGCACGGGTAGGTACCACCACCTTGCCTATTTCTGCCGTGAAGCAGTAATGCGTTTCGGTTTTAAGGGTGGGGCAGCCGTTGTAACTATACTGAGACCTTAGAACTTATATCTCAAGATTGATGGCGTATTTACGTTGTAGATGTCTACGAGCTCGAGTGACTACTTAATACAAGGTGGGCTGCGAGCTCGTCCACCCATCTAAGCAACAAAAAAAAATAACAAAAATAATTAAGTGACATTTTATACGATTACTATAGTTTGTTTATATCTTTTTATATTTTGTTACTAGTGGTTGGTCGTCTTGTGAGCCCTCACGGATGTCTATCGGTCTCACTTGTGCTGGGCTCACATTCCAGCTGGATATCATAGGTCGCACCAGTGTAGCAGGAGAGCAGAGTTTTTAGCTGAATTTTTTTAGTAATCTCTTTTACACCACTGTACTAAATGTACAACGCGGGCGGTGACCGTTCATCATTAGGCGAACCTCGTTCTGCCTTCGAGTGTAATAAGAAAGGTGTGGTATCAGACCACGTGTCTCTGGGCGTAGCTGGAATAGCCCACTAGGCTACCAGTCGATAGGTAGGGAAAAAGTAGCATAGCAGCCGGGTACATCGTATTTTCCAAGATTTTCGCGATTCGTAGTTAAAACTATTTTTACGATTTAATCACGATTGACAGTCGTGGCTACGAAAACTAGTGGCAAAAATAAAAATATAAAATGAGAGACACCTAGTTACAATCGTAAAAGTAGTTTTAATTACGGCTACGAGCTTATACTTGCCTGCCCCATATTGTGAGCTAAGTTTTGGGTGAAATAAAACAAGAAAATAATAATAAGAATCTATTTATTGAATCAAATACTTGTATTGGGTCTTCTATAAAAACCTCGTGATCCGCTGTATTATTGTTGTTGAAATAATTAATATCTAAAAAAATTAAAGAAGAATTAAATTTTGCATTTACACATCATAATTATTATGAAGCCGGAGAATGTTTAAAAATTCATCAAAAGGGAGAAAAAATTTTTTAACCAAAATATAATTTAATTGAGATAATTAACTGATCAAAGAATAATATTTACTAGTTCACATATTTAAAATAATAAAAACTTTACTTTAAAACATTTTCAAATTTCGACAAACAAAAGAAAAGTTAGAACCGTGTACACCGGGATGTTCAAATATTGTTAGTACCAAAAAGCGAAGCGGACCGTTAAATATGAAATGTTTTAATGTGAATTGTTAGTATTTACAATGATGTTTCAGGTAAATACTACAACCGCATAATGATATTATGAACAAAGTTTACAATACATTTTAAATAATAATTTCTAAGTTCTTTTCAAGATTTATTAGATTTGTGTATTAGATCATCCACCACCGGTAAACGTAGATGCAGTTCACATGAAAGTTCTTCTGTTAGATATATGCTTCGAATAAAAAATTTATTTTTTTAGGCTATCTATGTTATACACGTTATTATCTAAGGTCGTCTTACCACGATTTTTACATCTAATAAGTTCTAGATATTTCTGTGCTATCGAAAGTGCCAAGGCGGACTGGGTCTAGTTATTCCAACCGTGATGATGGCGCTTGCAACATACAAGAATGTTTGAACTTAAAAATATGAAAATCCTGGTGAGATTCCGTTTACCTTTTGTTTAAATAAGAGTTAAAAAAATTATAACCACTTAGAAATGTTTGATTCTTCGGAATTATTGTTTAATTCATGAATACGCAATACAGTGCAAATCGTATTTATAAGGTATTGCTTATATCAAACAGTTATTACCTTTTTTAATCGCCTATGATCGTCATTAATGAATTAGAAGAAGTTTCATCAACCGCCGGCATCGTTAGGAGCCTAGCCTCAACCCGAGTGGTGCATTCAACATACAAATGGATACGTTACACTTCACAACATTAACGAGTTTAATTACGTCGGCTTGAATATCCCTTCGTATATAATGACTTTTCTACATATCATTGCAAAGAAAAATGGGCGATCGGCGTAGAACACTTCACCCGAGTCAAATCCGGCCCTGAGTCCGAAGCGTATTTCTGAAATATTTATTATTTGAGTCACACACGAGCCGGTAACCGTTTATCGAAGGATTTTATTGATTAACGGGATACGAGCTGGCCATTAACACTCCTGTCGATAACAAGTACAATACGCCGAACTGATAAATCAACACTAGCAAACTCACTTCGTTTTACATAATCTATGCTTGTTAGAAGACAGAAAGCTTGATCCCTGACCAGTTTAGAAGCCACTATCCTGTTAATATGGAAAACGACGGAAAATAACTATACTTAATAACAAATTATTATCTAAATTAGCCGCTTATAGAAAGAATATTTTATGCCATGACGAATTAGTTTAGTAAAGTTCTGTTATAATGGTTAATCTAACACTTAGCATATTATGTATTTTAATGCACGCATGATATTGTATGGTTATTGAATGTACCTAAGAAAAGAAAATTCCGTTAAATAAATTGACACCTTCTCCCGTTAGGAAGAATACGAAGGGATGGTTCGCGTCGAATACAGTTGGCTCACTTATAACGGCACTCAATAATTCTACGTTGAATACTGGAAAACAATATAACTGGTTATTTACAATTACGGTTTAGTTATTAATGTAATGCTTACATTTTTCTTAGAGTGTTAAAAATTGATATTGAGGGGTTCAGTTTGAGGGGGGAGCAGTTTTAGAGAACCGAGAGGATCCGAAATGACATGTTAAGGACGACGGCGGCTGTTTGCCGATCCGCGGTCTGCAGGATAAGAGGTTTGCGTTTCGACACACGTAACTCTGTTCAGATTTTCATAAAAATAGATCTCTTTAATCTTATTTGATCAATATAAAAATAATAAAAAAAAAACACAAATTCAAGGAAATGGACGTGACTAATGGCTCTGGCAATTTCAGTTGTGAAAAAAAAGAAAAACCACTTGAAGAATAAAGTTGATCTGCCATGACGTTGATCTATATTTCTATTACAGTTTTATGAAATGTGGAATTCGAATTATGATATACCATAAATACAGTGTACGTGTTCAATACTCGTTAGCAATATGCAATGCATAAGGGATGGCAAAAGTCTTGAGAAACCAGTGGATTATCCAACATAAACGAATTAAGAGTGAACGTACATATATTAAACTACTTTTATTTATTAGTTGGCAAACACACAATGTTTATTATGTCCGATTAGTTTATTTTGTGGTCATCAAACTTGTGGCAGTGTCTACACACAAATTAAATCCTGCTAATGGTCATTTAATATACCTAAGAATGAAAGACTCCGGTAAATAAAGTGAAGCCCTTTCTCCCTTTAAAAAGAAAACGAAATTATGGTTGGCGTCGAATATAGAGGGCTCAACTGCGATCAAATATTTGATGTCAAATTCTGTAAATCAATATGACTGGTTAATTAAAATTACAATTAAGATTTTTTTTTTTTTTTGTTCTTTTTCTCCACCTTATCCCACTAGGTGGGGTAGGCACAGCTATTTTTTCTCTTCCATTCTCTTCTATCAGCCGTCATCTCAACACTCACTCCTCTCTCTCTCATATCGTCATTCATACACTTCATCCGTGTCTTCTTCGGTCGACCTCTTCCCCCTCTACCTTGCACTACCATTTCCATACATCTCATAGTCACATGCATCTTCTCTCTACGCATCACATATCCATACCACGCTAACTGTCCGCTCCTTAATTTGTTGCTTACCGGGGCCACTTTCACACTTCCTCTGATATACTCATTCTTTATCTTATCCATTCTTGTCACTCCACACATCCATCTCAACATTCGCATCTCTGCCGCATGCACTCCTGTTTCATGCTTTACTTTAAGATATAATTTTTTTACTTTAAATAAACAATTAAAGGTGAAAAAAATTTTCTTGCATTAGCTTAGGTGATTATTAAAAAAAAAAAGAATTTTGTTCTAATTAAATTTACATCACTAGCCACGCGTCTAGTGATTTCAAGATAGTCATCGATTGCACCTAAGAGTGGAAGTCTCAGTCAACTAAAGTTATATTTTCTTCCTTTACGAAGTAAACGACAGGATGATTGGTGTCGAATTAAGGCGGCTGATTTGTATTGAAACTGAAATGTTGTATCTCTTGTACAGTACAGTGAAAACGTACAGTTTACATGGAAGCAGTTTTCATGCACGTGCAGTTTAGTTGGTTAACATATAACATATGATGTAAGCTTCGCATATATATGTTGTAATGTTTATGAATTGTACCTAAGGGTGGAAAACTCCGTTAAAAAGAGTGACACCGTCTCCTTTTAGGAAGAATACGAAGGGATGGTTCGCTTTGAATACAAGCGGCTGACTTACAACTGCACTCATAAATACTACGGCGAAGGCTGGAAAATAATGTGAATGCGTTATTATTAAATTTTTTACTTGTTAGTGAAGTTTTAATTACCTTTCATTAGGATCGACTTATTCTCATAATTACGTAGAAACCTTAATAAAAATGTCGGAGTAATAAAAATTCTATATATTTCGGTAGGTACTAGTGAAATATTATGTTCTAAAATGAAAAGTGAGGAAAGTCGACGTTATAGTTGATAAAAAGCAGATACTATTAGGAACAAAGTGTAGTTAATGATAATTTGTAAATATTTAACTATGAAGTCTGCTTTAAGTTTTATTTAAATATATAAAATAAAGTGTTCTATTGGTTATAATAAATTCACGTTCTTCAAATTCCTATTCATTCATTCGTGTTCTATTATTTTATATTCTCGGATCCTATAGACTGTCCAGTATTCTGAGCTATCTTCCGCTATATTGTAATTTTTGTTGTGAATGCGTAGATCGCGGGTACAGAAACAAACGAAAAAAAACCAATAGTATTCATTTTTATTTAATAAATAAAAAAGTAAATACAAAATTAAATCGTAGTTAGTAAATACTACTTCAATATAAAATTAAAAAACTCCATCGTTTAGTATTACTAAAATGAATGAGTTTTATGTAAGATTGTTTGTATGGACGTGAACAATATTAATTAATTTAGTTTGACAGCGTTATATGTAAATCCAGGTAGTTTAGTTCTTAATGAGAATTTGGTTCTATAAGTTTGACATCATACCAAAATTGCGCGTTTAGTATTTTAATATGTTGCATGCATATTAATGTTTATAAACTATATTTTGTACCTAATTTATAAAGATTCCGTTAAACATAATAACACCATCAACTTGAAGGGCATAGTAAAACGGTTTGTTTGCATTGAAAACGATTGGCGGTTGTACATAAACCTTTGATGATCTCGTCATTGTAAAAGCTGTAATATTGAAAATTATTTACTCTAACATAGTTCATATGGTTTTTTTTGCGAAAATTGAGTTTTATTTAATACATCTTTCGCTGTATGAAACATAGCTCTTTTGTCGTTTGCGATTGCAAGAAAAGAGTGTTAATCGGAGGGTAGCATAAAATCATCTTGATCTTTGTCGGGAGTTTTCAACGTATGAATATCGACTAGATATATTATTTAATTAAATCGCTAATAGGAATGCTTGCCAGCCGTTAATTGGCAAAGCAGGAAATCATGGTGAGAATTGTAGAAAATAAATATGCATCGAATAGAACATGGACTGTTAAGGCTAAAGTTTTTAAACACCTAAATTTGAACATTGAATACAGGATAAATAAACTTTTGTAATAAATTCAAGTTCGAAAAACTAGATTTTTTCACCATGTAGACAGAAGATAAAATGATAGGTAAGATGATAAGATAAGATGCAAAATAGATACAGCTCAAGTCTTCTTTAAATCATTTTCCACTTTCGTTAGAATCTTACTGAATTAGGACTGACCAATAAGAACAATAACAAAGCAGATGAAAACTCTCCAAATCAAAACTGTTAATGGAGTTTTTATTCTAATTGAGACATTGGATCGAAGTTCCGCGTTTGTACAACCAAAAAAAACATATTTCATCATCATCATCAGTCATAGTCGTCCACTGCTATACATAGGCCTCTTCCAATCAACATCACTGAACTCGGTAAAGTACATTTTTTTGGCTCTTTTATTAGTTATTTTATTTGAGAAACTGGAAAAAGCGCTATTTGGAGCTGTGTTTGCTCGTTTAATTATAAACATCGTATTGATACATAAGGTCGAAGCCTCAATAAAATTTTGCCAAAATTGCTGCAAAATGATAATCGTGCTGTTTATTGAGAATCTGATCTTGTCCTGAACGTGTGTTGGCGCAAAGGTTGTACATTTTTAGAAATTAGCTCATGGTTTCATTTGCATAACGTAGTGTTGCGTTGTGGTAGAATAGGTATGTATATGAGTTTAGTTTTTTATTTAATGGGTGGCTTACCGTTAGCTGCAGCAGCTTCAGCGCCTTCCTCGTTGATTTCAATGAACGCTTTTTGAATAGCCTCACTTACAGAAAGGCTTTCTCCTTTTAGAAGGCGCGTAATTTGAGCATCGTTGTTGAATATTTTATTAACGTTCATCTACGAAAAGGTGCATGAAGAATTCAGTTCAAATAACATTTATTATAGATAATAAGGAAATAGGTATTTTTTGGCAATTTTGTTTTTCTAATGATCTCACGGCTAGCCTTATGATAAATGTTTACTAAAATCCAGGTAGATTTAAATTTAAATAAATGCTCCCAATCTATCCTAATCCCAATCTATCAGACAAAGTCTTAATTGTACTATAAGCGATTCTATGTAAGCGATTCTTTTAGAGTTTTTGTGTTGGGTATCCATTATATTACCAAATATCCTTTTAATAGTGATTTCAATACAACCTATACACAGTGCAATCTACTTTCAGACTCATTTTGCACGTTATGTATTTTTACTTTCTGTTATTTTTCATACATTACTTATTATTATTTATATATGAAACTTACATTGCTTAAAACATCTTTGAGATTCGTCTCCGTTTCAATTTTGAATTTGGGAAGATACAAATCGACTTCGGTGCTATACATGCTTTGCTGAGCCGTTTCCAACGTCTTAGGGTCTTTTAGTGCTTCTTGAAGTTGTGTAATGCCATCCTTGTCTTTTGGTAACACTACGATCAGCGACGATTGATCGCCCTTGTAAGGTATTTCAATTAGCTGAAAGAAATTGTGAACTTATTCTTAAAAATTCGTTAAGAAATACGCATCACTATTATATTTTGCTGTAATTAACTTTTATAAATCGGTTGCATGGTTTCCGGGAACTGAGTCTGTTATATTATGTCTGTGATTTAGCAACAAAGCCACGACTATAGGGGAAACGGGGCTGTAGCAATAAGAATCTAAGTGTAGTTGGAAGTTTAGCATGGATTAACTTCTTATTACTAAAATTTCAATTTAATATATTTACTTGGGCATTAAGTGCTGCGCTCTCTCCATATTTATAATCGCCGCGTTTATACATCATGGGTACTTTGATTGTTTTGTCTTTGCTCACGTAGAAGTCACGGTCACTGGTCAGTCGCTCGTCAAATTTAGAACTCCATGCTCCCTGGATGTAACAAAAAAATTATTAAAAAATAAATAATGCATTGGGGCTCAAAAATTTCTTTCTCGAGTGCGAGGTAGTCCGAATAGTACGAAATATATAAGCACCACTACTTTTAAATGCTTTTATTAGCTTGAATTATATCTATCTAGGTAATTAAACTTTTCAACGTAATTTTTACCAGCATTAAAATGTCCGAATAAGTTAAAACTTTGTGTATGGATGACAATACAATAATTTTACTATTCGGCCTAATATCCTGACTACGATCACTGAAACAACATCGAGCTCTCCGTCAGCGAAAATATTTGTAATCTGAAATCTCCTTTGTTCGAAAATGGTCCATTAAAATGTAATCCCATACGTTGATTAACAGAATTATTTTCACTTTTCAGTATCATGTGAAATGAAGTTATTTAAAATTAAAATACACGCAGATTAAAGCAAAAAAAAGTATAATATTAATAGCTACCATTATTACCAATTCTTTGCAAGTAAAACTATTGTATTGAGGTACAAACCTTGAAATAGATGGCGTTGACGAGAACAGCCGCTGTGGCTGAGCTGAGCGAGTCCGGATTAACTAAATCCTTAATGCGGTTATTGGTATTTTCTTCTACCTAGAAAATGAATTGAAATTTAGCGGTACCTAGTTGCAGTTCCAAGAATGCATGTCTGTCTGACATTAGTTTGGTCTTCCGGAAACCCCAAAATTGTAAAGATTCTTAGCGACTATACAAGACGAAGCAATAGAAAAAAAGAAAACAAAAGACGAAATCGACATGACGGTATTGTTTCCAAGTTGATTATTTATTTGGCATACGATATACTACATAATATCCAGTATATGAAAAGAAGTACTTTACTGTTAGGGATGAGCGTTGGGGAAGTAGTGAACAAGAATGGGTTTCATACCCGTATATATTTATTAATGACAGAACATTCTCTGAGGACAAGATAAGTATTTTAAATAAATGTATATGAATCTCTCAACTTACCCAATCGTTAATAGACTTAGCTGCGACTGTATTCTTCGAGAAATCAATATTTTGGACGTCCGAATTGAAGACGTCCCTGGAAACGACTGCAAAATTCTCGTCTAGTTTTCCACCATCATGAACGTATACTTTGTTCGCCATTTTAAGCTCAACGCCTTTAATTGATCGAAGGTCACGGCTTTTACTCGCGAATTCTGTTCGTATCTATAAGCAAGCAACAAAATTAATTGTGATTGTTACTACAAGGCAATATAAAATCTTGGAACGAAACAGTGAGGGATATTTTTTAAACGTTATGGAAAACTATACTTATACATATAATTCAGTAGTTCGTTTTTTCTGTGTACTTGCTTTAGCCGTTGGTTTACCTGACTTATGAAGATTTTTTTGCTGTCTAAATAAAATAACAGGACATAAAAATATTATTTATCTCACAATAGTTCTTCGTCATTATTACGGAACTCTTTATTGTGCAATTTTAGAATATAGGGTACTGGGAATCTCTTTTGAAAAAAAAGGTAGATTATACATTTTATTTATTAATTTTTTAATGCCTAGAGGGGTCGACGAGCTCACAGCCCACCTGGTGTTAAGTGGTTACTGGAGCCCATAGACATCTACAACGTAAATGCGCCACCCACCTTGAGATATAAGTTCTAAGGTCTCAAGTATAGTTACAACGGCTGCCCCACACTTCAAACCGAAACGCATTACTGTTTCACGGCAGAAATAGGCAGGGTGGTGTGGTACCTACCCATGCAGACTCACAAGAGGTCCCACCATAAGTCATTTTTTGTTAACGGCCAATTAACGACGACTATCTTCTACGATTTAGACTTCAACTTGTTATAAGGTGAGTGGCGGAATTCATTTTGTTGATGTACTGATCGTTTATCGATCTAAGCAATTAATAAAACAAAAAACTATTTTTCATTCAGTAAGTATATCCTAACTTATTTAAAAAAAAAAAAAAACATTAGACGTGCGTGATCCGGTGATGTCACAAAGTTTCAAATGCACGAAAAGTTAAAATATTTAATACGATACGGATTTAATCTAAAATAATTTAATATCGTTTTAATTAATTTTTACTTTCGTTATTTATTGACTTTTGACCTTCAGTTAACTTTGTACTAGATAAGATGTAGCCTGCTGAGGTATACAATGGAAATATTTCCAATGATTTCTTTGCATCAAATCCAAGCATGGATTGAACTTTTTTCCGGAGACCTTGAAATTTTAATTAAACGCCACGGTATAATAAGCGTAATGCGTAATAAAACAATGTCATAATGAATATGGATGCCTATATCATTGAAATACAGCTGCCCTTTTGATCTGTTATAGACATTAATGTGTATTTATTAACGAATACACTAGATACAGATTCAAAATAGTTTTATATTGTGTGAAATAAAAACCATATTGCCCTAATTACGCACTACATTAATTACAGTTACAGGATTAAAAAGAACTTTAGTCCAAATGAGAACGTTGAATAAGTTCTTTTAAGGATTAATAATAATTTTAAGTATTATAAACTTTTCAACTTTTAAGTTTTTTTTAAACATGCTATTAAAACACACACGCACGAGATAAGATTGCGAGATTAGGTTATTTATATCTTCAACGCTATTATATTTTTCAAAGCTTTTTTCACTGGTGGTAGGACCTCTGGTGAGTCCGCACGGGTAGGTACCACCACCCCGCCTATTTCTGCCGTGAAGCAGTAATGCGTTTCGGTTTGAAGGGCGGGGCAGCCGTTGTAACTATACTGAGACCTTAGAACTTATATCTCAAGGTGGGTGGCGCATTTACGTTGTAGATGTCTATGGGCTCCAGTAACCACTTAACATCAGGTGGGCTGTGAGCTCGTCCACCCATCTAAGCAATAAAAAAAAAAACATAAGTCTGATGATTTTTTTTGTTCACACCAAAATTTTTAGTAAGCATGCTCTGAGCACTAGAACCTAGTATCCTTAGAGTAAATCCAACATTGATTACGCAGCATTTTTTATGAATTTTTGATTCAAATGAGTAGACGAGGTCACGAACTTCTATTAAGTGATAATTATTAAGTGAAGTGACCGGGAAAGTGCGTGTCGAAAATTGCACAATAAAGAGTTTCGTAATAATGAGGACGAACTATTGTGAGTTAAATAATATTTTTATGTCCTGTTATTTAGAGACTGTAGCAAAAAATCGACATAAGTCACGTAAAACAACGACTAAAGCTAGTATACAGAAAAAACGAACTACTGAACTCCGGGATTTCACTATTAAAATGAAAAAACAAATTGAATTAACAGTTAATAATGCATATATATATACAATACACTCATTGTGGGCATCATAACAGTATCTGAGTGTTTGATTGTGCTACAAAAAAGTAGAATAGAGTGAAGGTGTTTCTCTGTTATCGAATATATCATAAGTTTGTGTAATAATTCAGTAAATCTGTAGTGTCAGCTAGCCGAATAGCCACTGTTTAGGGGCTTGTTGAGTGGTATAATGACTTGTATGTGATACTTACAGCATCGTCGTCAGGGAAGCCGATAGCTTTCAAAAGCTCTTCATGGGTTTCACCATCAGAAGCTAAAGCTAACTGAGCGAGAGGAGGCAGCACCGAAAATGCCGAGAGGACAACACTTTTCCCTGGATTATTTTTCACTACTTCCTGAAAGAACCGAAAAGTGATTTTCATTAAAATGTATATAAGTATAAATGTATGTAAGTTAATTCAGTACATTTAATCTTATTTATCATCATCAGCCCACATATTATGTCTATTAAGGAACATAGGCCTTTCCTAAGATTCGCCACAAAGATTGATCTGCGCAACCTGCATCTAAGTTAATGTAATACATATTTGACTTCCAACTGTAAACAAATCCTGATCCACTCTCGGACATGCGGCTTTTAGTTGTGAAATACAACAGCACATAATAGCGGATCACAATATTGAAGGCGGTTTACAAATCTGACTTTAAGCTAAATTGAACAGTAAACTTTTTTAAGATTGATTTGATTTCTACGATATTATATCACTATCGCAATTGTGTACGCCCTAGTTGGAAGACACATAAAATTATTCTTAAAGTAAAAACTTTGAATTCCTAATTTAAAAATTAAAAAACTAAACAGTTTTTATAACATCTACGTTAAAATCGAAGACAATTACAAGTAAATTCGTTCTCTGTAATGCTCAATATACTTACGGTAAACATTCTGGCTGTGAAGTTATCGTTTCCATTTTTGAGTACATTAGAGAGATTTGTGACGGCTGCCATTGCCGCGATGGCGATCGTAAACACTGCAATAAAATAAAGTTTCACTTCATTATTATAGGCATTGTGTGGAGTCTTGTGAACTATTTTCATGGAAAAAGGGTCTTTGACGGCCTCTTAAGGTGTAATGAATAAGTGCAATATCCGAGTATGCAGAATAAGTAATATAGATTGTACTAAGTCGGGGCTGTAAAGACTCGTCCAAGTTTAACTGGGGCTGATCAGAAAACAAGTTCCTAATTTTTATTTTATTTTATTCGTTAAGTGAGCGTGTAGCAGAAACCCACAAATGCCATCGTTTATAGAGTATTAAAACTGGTTAATGTTTGGTAATAAACTATTCGATGTTGATACTGTTTTGATATTGTTAAGGTACAAACATTAAATAGTCCATCAAAATAAAATAAAAAAGGTTTAATATCAATGTTTTCTTTGCACTTCTTGCCTGCTTCACTTTCGTAGACTTTCTATCGTTATGAAACAACAAATCAATCGATTAACGATTTTGTGTCAGACGGATATATCCGAATCTTCCAAGATCCAGTCACGAGATGCGTCTAATCTGAGCTTCCCAGAGAATGCGGTCTTCTGTTAAGCCGCTTACTTTGGGCAGAGTGATTGTGGTTGCATCGATGGACATAGTAGATCTTCTCTTACTCCACAATTTTCATCAACGTTGTCATCTCTAGCATTTTGAGGCATTGCAAAAGTTTCGGACCTGGGGCTAATCAGTCGACAAGGTCTTTTCCTTTCTATTTGGCCTCTGACGATGGCAAGCTTTTACACAGAATAAGTATGTTTCTCATCACTCATTTCGAGATTTGTGCTATTGCGGTACCAAATACAAAAGTACTCTTCACGTGATCATAATATTTTGCGGATCATGGACCTTTTTTAAAATATTTTTATGTCCATACATATCTACTGATATAATTGACGCTATAATTGATGATAATGACGATAGCTTGACGGTATAATTACATTTGTATCAATATCTCTCTTCTCTCTCAAATCTCTTCATGGGTAATGTCTGCTATTTTCTTGACTTATTTATTACTGCCAGCATGTTTTTGTTCTGTTCTGTATTCGTCAGAAGATGGCCACTAAAGGTCTTAAACGTGCTAAATTAAACTAAAAATCTATCGTATTATTATTTTTAGTTTTCATTGAACGAATGAAATTCTTGATGGAAATCCATTGCATTTCAGGCAGATACATTATTTATATGTAGTTTATTCATATAAATATGAGGGGGATTTAAATAGGAGATGTCCATGTTTTAAAACGAAATAATATTCTTAAGCTTTGTCTAGTAAGGCTAGTGTCTCGGTGTTTTATCCCAGAATATCTGCTTAATATGGTTTCAAGTAAGATGTAATAAATTCGCAGGCGATCACACAGTCAAGGATACCTTAACCTATTTATAATGCTGCGCATTTCTTTAATTACAGAGCAATACTATTCTTATTGAATATATAATAAATTTACAAAACTGTTGATGATAACGTGATTTATTAACGTTAATGATAAGTGCATTTAATAAACAATTTTTCATCGAATAGGTATAGGTACATTGCTCTGCCACTGACCTTAAATGATTGATGATATTCAACGGTAATAATTACGCCTTATTTTTTATTAGCGGTTATTTAAGTTTTTTAGGGAGCTTTGATTACTTGCTTACCGTCCCCTTCAGTATTTGATTACATCAATTAAAACATAGTTTACGTTTGTGTAATTTGGCACGAGTTTATGACTCACTCCCATTATTTGTAATGTAAAGTGAATCAGCGTTTCCGTTTGAAGTGGTATTAGCCCTTATTGCCTTTAATCTATAGTTCCGATAGACTACGATAATCAATTTCTAAGTCGTATTTATGACCTAAGCTTTCCTACAAAATTTAAAGGCTAAACAACAGTTTATCGGTAGACATATGCGGGTATTTAGTTGCTCTTGTGCCTGCATGCTCACAAATAACATTAAATATATTAAACATAAAGTTATATTACAAAACAGGTTTTTCTTGTGGCATTCGTCCGCTTATGGGTGAACAATTTTACGGAGTAAACTTGTTTTTTGCTGACTTCGGCATACGAGAATTTAATAAATTAGCTGTCTGTACAGAGCGTCTCTTTTCTATATAAGATTTTTTTTGTAGGTTCTCAGGGATTTTTTTTTTCAAAGATTTTTACAAGGTTTTAAATACAACTTTCTGATCCTTAATATCTGTGAACCCGTCTTACGTACGTATTTATTTTTAAAAAAAAGTAGTGTTATATCACCAGACGCGATTTCATCGAGTAATTTACGTATTAGGTGATGAACGATATTTCTCGGTAAAACGTTTTTATAAACAAACTAGCTGTACCCGGCCGTTTCGCTGGGCATTTAAAATAAACATTATTATTTCTTACCCCTGCAAAGATTCTCATCATTCACGCCCCCGCAACTAGTGTAGGGAGTCCAACACTCATATAAGTATTAGCCTATCCATTAAGTACGTGTATTTTCTACATGGATACCAAGTTTCAAGTCAATCGAATTCATGGTTCAGTAGTTATGACGGAACATCCGTAAAAACCACTGTAGATTTATATATTATTATATAAACAAATACGAGAATATTATAGACTGACACCGAAGACCTATGTAAGCGGAAAACCGGTCCATTAACATTGAATGCAAAAGGAAAACCCACTTTACTCATTGTTTTATTGTTTGTTATTTGTATCGTCACGTACTAAGATCATCAATGTGTAAGAAGGTAAACTGTATTAACATAGAGTCGATAACGATTCACTTCAATTAATATCAAAGTTTGATTTATATTTAGCCGAGAGATAAGGATGGTAGGTAGGTCATATGTATTTGATAATGCTTTATATCTATATTGTTTACGTTTAAGTGTTTTTATGAGAAAAGAATAATGAAACGAAAAATTTTCCAACGAGCGTTTGTTTCTCGTAGATATTTTTGGGAGCCTGTAAACTATTTAATCAACTATGTATTAACATATTTTACTATGTAATTACCACAAGTGAATTAAATGTAAATTGCTATCGATGAACTCAACACATAAATGAAAACATAAGTTGGCAAGCCGAAGTTGAAAAAATAACCTACAAAAAGCGAATGAATGGTCAGCGTCTATTTGTATTCTTTTTTTAATAACTTTACATCCGATCAAAACAAAACAAACACTTCATTCGCAAACGAAACGGCATTCTCGCGTGTCTACACTTCTTTGCAGGATTTCTGGAAGTTTTAACTTTTGTTAATTTTGTTATATAAAGTGGTTCTTAAATTTTGCCGTCATATTCACAAACAGTCACTACAATTATAAGTACTTGAATTTTCTTTTAATAACCTATTCCATTTAAAATGTCATGTGTTCATAATATGATTATTTGAAGTGATACTGTTGAAGGTTTTAAATATTTATTTTTGGCCCTAAATATAGTTAATTGTCGCTTAGCTGACAATTTAAATTTATTATTTAATTATTTCTTTTTTTCCCGTTAAATAAAGCATAAACATAAGTTTTTGTAAGTGAAGTGAAGTCGTAACTGAAATTCGGGATAATATTTTAGTTCAAGTTAGAAACTTCAGAAATATTTGCGAGATGCCTGAAATTTAATTTGATAGAAACGAGTATAACTGATGTTAATTATAAGTAATGTTATAGTAATAGCAAATATAAAATAATTATACCAGTATAATATTTATAGAATCTAAAAAGAAGCACTTTTTTCACTACTGCATACTGTTAGCATCTGTAATTGTATTAGCATTTATTTTTGAATAGGATATGTGCTATTTGCTAAATATTTTGCTGATGTGTAACATTGTGGTTCTCTATAAATAAATAAATAAAATAATCAATATCACTACGGATATGATGCGGTCTACCTTGAAATATGAATTCAAAATTTCAATTGCATTTAGAATAAAGAATATGCTTTACCTCAAACTCAAGAAATGATTGGACAGTGGTACATAAACCTAGAGATTCACCAAATACTAACTTCTACTACTAATGTGGAAACCCGATTTGTTTATGTTTACTTTTTAATATTTTCAATTTAAACCAAAACAATTGCATTGACGGATTATTTTATCGATAAGCTTCAGATATAATACGATAATTGCAGGTGTAAATAATTGTTATCGTGTCGGTATTTTAATATAAATGTGAATATTTTTAAAGTTTAAGATTTATTTTGTGTAGAGTTTCATATTATTAAAATATACATATTGCTTTTTTCATAATTAAATTGTCATATTAATTAATAAAACTTGACCAGCGGTTTCACGTTAATTTTTTTTTTAATAACGGAATAGACTTTATTTTCCAGCATAAAGGACCGGTTGTGTTACTCTATACTCCATATACTACTAACCGATTGTTTTAGCGTACAATAGTAAGAAAACATCCATCGATTCTCACCATCTTTCAAATTTATAATATAAACATTATTCAGTACGAATTAGTTGATTTTCCTCATTGATGTGTCACTTGCATTTCGAAAAGTAGAACAGAATATTCTAGAAACGAAGTCAAAAAAATAATAATTTAATAATTACTTTTTAATGATATCCGAGTATTCTTAATATTGCCCAATTAGTGACAAAGGAGTTTTAATAGACAAAATTTTATATTTACACTAAAATTAAACGGACTTTCTCAATATTACAATACCCAATTTCTTTTTTTAATTTATTTATTTAGTCTGTTGTTATTGTCAAAAGTGCAGATCAAGATAACACCAAGCATCATTCAGTAAGTCACGTGATACGAACCGGTCTTCAATGTTTTCTAAAGGGTCATGGTCATATTGATAATCTTACAATACAAAGTCATACGTAGCTCTTTGTAATAAAATAAATAAAAACACACACGAATTTCATGAACAATTTAACGCGTTAAGATCACCGACCATAATTTAAAATTTCACTAACATTTGAGCATTCGATTAAACAGGTCATTCGTGTCGCTGTAATGTTTAATGTATTTATATATTTTAATAAATTTTTAAAACAACTCACAACAAATGATTGTCTTCATGTTTGTGGCCTGCGTCTCTCGAATGTCAGACTCACACTGACCGGTTTTAGCGTCACGGAGTATTTATATAAGCATCATTTATTGACTACATAAAGTACAGTAGGCTAAGATACAAGTTGAGCGTTATTGCAAAAAAAAAAAAAACAACTATTAGGGTTGTTCGTATTAGTTATTCGGGAAACAAAGACGATTATATCTGTTTATTTTGTAGCCGCAGTTACGATGTTTTATCATCAGCTTTAACGTGGTAAATTTTAAACCTCTTTGTTGTCTTTAGGTTATCGAAACACCAAGACGCATGAGTCGAAGCTACATTCTCGTTCAAATAACGGCTATCCCATCCTTAACGTAGAAACGAATGATGTAATATATTATTTTTAACAATGAAAGTTAACTGATCACAGGTGCACTGGTATGTGCGAAGGGTCTTAGTAATATGATACAGTTTAAAACTGACCTAGTTTTGTTAGACTTCTTGGTTAAAGCATCATACATTTTTAAGCTAAATTCTAAGTTACAGCCGCAAAAGATTCGATTGATAATTCGATTATTACTCGTTTCTTGATTAATATTCTGAGAATTGTTCTATACTCTTGGCATTTCCACGCACTTAATTAATAAGTCTTTGGAGTTTTATATTATTGCGTAATTACTGGTGGTAGGACCTCTTGTGAGTCCGCGCGGGTGGGTACCACCACCCTGCCTATTTCTGCCGTGAAGCAGTAATGCGTTTCGGTTTGAAGGGTGGGGCAGCCGTTGTAACTATACATGAGGCCTTAGAACTTGTATCTCAAGGTGGGTGGCGCATTAACGTTGTGGATGTCTATGGGCTCCAGTAACCACTTAACACCAGGTGGGCTGTGAGCTCGTCCACCCATCTTAGCAATAAAAAAAAAAAAAATTAACTCTTTTGTTCTTGTCGTTTTACAGGGAAAAAAATGGAAATATTACATTAATATTTTTTAAATTGCATTATTTTTCTAGTACTATACGATAAGTCGACGACCTCACATCTGAACTAAGCATATGGTCTATCTGATGGTGAGTTATTGTAAATAAGAGGCCCTTATTACTGAGAATAATTTATAAGTTAACCAATTATTGTAGTCGAAGTAGGGATTATAGTAAGCTATTTCCAGAGTTATTTTATGCCCCGCGCTCTATGACCCTGGGATAATTTTTTCTCCATGGCATTTCCTCAGTTCTAGCACAGGACCAGAGTTATCGAAGAATTAAAAGAGTTCCCAGTGGCAGACAGCGTTTCAGATTTGGAATTATTGACATTCATTAGCAGCCGTCATCATCGGCCTTCAGAGGTAACAAATATCTAAGTAAATTTTAAATTAAGAACTTCCAATTATTTTCTTTAATTATATCATCATCATCTATGTTTTGAGTGCAAAGGCTTCCTTGAATTCTTACCATGGCTTCTTGATCCATGTATTTTTAACTACGGCTACTTTTAGTTTATATCGGAGTCTCAATAATAAAATTCTAGTATTTCTGATAGCGAGACGAGTAATTGTTATCGATTTGCCATTACCAAATTAATATAAAATTAAAAAAATTTTTTTGAAATCTTCCAGAGTTAGCTTGTGTTGTCATACAATATATGCATTACGTTTTAAGAGGCCACGTAACGTGAAGAAATAATAATTTTGATTTATTATTTAGAATAAGGAAAATCCTAACAACTATATAGTCTGATCGTACCTTATTCAATATTATACTAACATATTCGTTAAGCAAATGTTACCTACTAATGTGACCTTGTGGTCGACGCATTCATGAAGTAATATCGAATGTTTTGATAATTCTTCGTTATTTATTATAGTTTTTAGTATTCCAGGAATTTCGTTGTAATGACGTACGTCATAGATATCTATTTAATAATACGTGGAGCAAAAACTTTGTACCCCATTTTACGAAAATTGCGCGGACGGAGGAGTATGAAATCTCCCACACTTATAGACAATATAGAGAAGGAGTAATATTTTTTTTAAATTATTCCTAATAAATACATTAAATCAGTAAAAGTAACATGACACACACACTGCCATATATTTGGCACACACAAACACACACACACGCGCGCATACATACTCTAGTAGTAGTAGTTTTATTTTTCCAAACGGAAAGGCAATGGTATCATACCATACAGCTTAATCTTTTATATAACATACATAATGACAGTGATTCGTTTATTATCAAACTTTAGTTATTGTTTAAAGTCTGTAGTTAAATTGAGAATAGATTAATATTGTTTGTCTTTAATATTATTTATCTATGATGTAGTCTTGGCGAAATCTGTGATTATATATAAATGTGAAGTAAAATAATAGTCTTTGGAAAAACCACCATAGTAATGTTCAAACTTATAATTTCATTTACTTATAGTTGAATTTCGACTACCGCGGGACCAATAGTATAGAAACAAATAGTCGGGACACGTCAAAGATTGTCATATGGCCATAAATTACGATAGCTTGTACCATAAGAACCAGAGACCTATGTGCAGCTGTTTATCTATTTGGATTTTACGAGTCAGGCAAACAATTACCTGACCATTCGACACATATAATCTTTTATGTCTTTCCTTTGTCTTCTATTCCTCATCTCCAAACAACTACATTAATCCTATAATCCAGAAGGATTTGTTATCACCTATTTATTCTTTGTTAATTGATATTTGTGTTTAAATGATAACACTTTTATTAGTTTACTTTGCAGATATGTTATCGGATTTTGATCTTCGTTCATACGCACTAATAATGTTAACGCATCACCAACAGGTTGTTCACCGTGACCACCGATGAGCACATACAAAGTTCCTTGTCGTACAAGGAAAATGTTCATATCATCATCCTCATTCGTTAGTTTTTTATTTATTCTTTTGTACAAAAAAAAACTGCCAGCTTATTTTTAATTTTAGTTTATTATTATTTTAAATGCACAAAGTGAGTTTTTTAAACTTTCGCTTCATAACATCCGATTGGTGTGATCAAGTAACCGCTCTAACTGGGTTGCCGGTCGCAACCGCCATTCGAGCAGCTGAGGACCGGACGAGATGGAAACAGCTCACGAGACAGGCAACGGTCAAGTTTCAGGGACACGACCTTCAGCAATGAAGAAAGCGACGAAGAAGAAGAAGAACCGATCGGCATGGAATTTTGCATACTTGTTGTTAGGGATACGGAAAATGAACATAGGAAAATGAGCATAAGAATAGGTAGGTACCTCAAACCGATCATCCAGAAATGAAATGTAATTCTCGAACTATTTATTTTTCAAACATAAAAAAAAGTAATTTTTATGTGTAAAATAGCAATATTATAATTATTATTTTATTGATATTTTTTCATAAATTCATTCCATAGATGATTCTTGTCCTGTCTGATAGTTGTCTGAAAGAGATGGCTGTAGTGATAAAACCGCTAATTGTACATTTTGTATGTAACGTTCTGCTAATGCTATGAATTTATTAATATATTGGCGTATAATGAAGCATACACTACTTTACTCTAAAGCAAGCGAAGACGTGGCTAAAACCCAGTATCTTATTAACCTATTTACTGCTTGTACCACCATGCTGCAAATGTCAGCAGCCAAGCATCCGTTTCCCTTTAAACGGTATATAAGCAGCTTAAAAAAAAATTGATTTCGAAATAAGGTAACATCTGAAATCACGGGAAAAATAGGTACCTATTTATCCGCCGCTTCGGTGTGATTCTGTTATCCAAAACTTTTTCAAAAAGGCGTGGTGTAGCAATTGAATTAAGAAATTGCGGCTTATTTTCGGACATTGTACATGCACCGCCTATGAAATTGTATTTCTCAAAACTACAGTTTTTAAAACAGAATTCGAGATTAATAATCATTCCTTCACACATCGGTATTTGGTAAATTTTTAATATGCCTTCTCCAAACAAGGTTTGACAATAACAAGCATATTATTACATCGTTTTACATCCGGCGTAGACTGTCAAATGAGTTCTCAGTCCATCTGGTTACTGATGCATATAGACATTAGAATGTGTTTGGAGCCTCCTCTTTTTTAACGCTCCGTTTATGGATGCCCGGCCGAGGGAAGCCTCCTGCCTTGAAGCTTAAGCTGAGAACAAGCTTTCCTACCTCAAAGTTCAACCAAAAAACCTTTAAAGCAAATTTGTTAATGTGGCGCCCGGGGATACTAAGTTGCGCCCGTTTCGAACTTATATCAAGATTGAAAATGATTAGTTATTGGCTAAACGGTCCAAGTTCTAAAGTTCGTTCAGCCAACCTGTATGAATAGCAATTAAAGAGATAAGTACGAAAGTTGAGATCGAATGCAGACTGAAAATTATTATTGACTTTTTAATGCTCTAATGGTTGAATTAGAGCCCATGCACATTTGTTGACGATTCTCGTTGTTACAGTATATTACACGGGGAGTGTCGGGAGGGGAGAGTGGGGAGATGATTCCCTCATCTCGTTTTTATCATGCGCTACAGGAGCTGAGTTCATCCATACTAGAACCACTGCGATCAAGGACAGTGCGTTTGCAGACATCTTTTTGACCTCTGAAATTGATCAGTCAAACATACGCTTTCCTATTTTGCTTCTAGAGTTCGTTAACAACTGAGCCTCTCAATGGCTTGTTTAAAATTCACGGAAGGAAAATCAGTACTTAAAATGATAAGGGGACGAACTGAATTCTTGGAAAGTTACAAATATGTTGGTTAATTGTTTGGTATTGTTTGGATGAAGAAACACTATGCACTATACTTTTTTACCGCTTTTTACGGCGGCTTGGCCTAGCTTGGTGAACTTAACACTCACTAGTAGTTGATATTTACGGATAATAAAGTTATGAGTATGTGTCATCAGTCTCTGACCCCACAGTACAGGAAAGCCTAGTTTGGGGCCAGATGAGCATGTGTGAGAGGTCTCAGTTATTATTTAGATTTATAGACAGACACATACGACCATGCACTACGTTTCATGTTTAGGCATGGTTTGATAGCTAAAGATACTAGGAAATAACATATTGATATCAGTCGACTTTGCTAAGTTCATTGATTCGAATATCAATTAGTAATAGGACACGAACTGATATTGCAATAGGATGAGACTATTAAGTGTGATGAAATGAACGCTGATAGCGTCACGTACGCTTGTCCACACTAATTCACATATTTAAAAATATATGACAAAGCATTAGAACAAAGAAGAACTTGTTTCGCCTTAAAATATAATAAATAAATAAAGTCTGAACACCCCTTTATCCGCAAGCGGTTAACAACTGCCATCATTCGTGACACAAGGAGTCGAAAAAAGAGATGGAAAGTGGCGAGGTTTGAAATTGGAAACGCGTTCGTCAGACTCCGGAAATTGTCGGGTCGTCGACGGCGTCGGCTGTTGCTGACGGGTCACGTGAGCTCATTATGCTGTCACGTGGTCCTCCGACTGGCAGCCAGGTTAGCATCTAAAAAAGGAACGAGGATTCGGTGTACACGTTGTTTTAGAATTACAATATGTACGCATCCGACGTTTCATTATTTTTGCTATGTACAAATTCGTTGGAATTGAATTAGTTACGTAAATTCAACTTTTAAAATGAAATAAAAAGTGAATATGTAAAATTACAAATAAAATATATGAATAATGTGTATGCAGTTTGTGGTTGTCGTTGATAGAAGCTTTGTCAAACACATGCTCGTCTGTATAACAATATTTTATCCCGTTTACAAATTCAATCGTAACGCTGTTGACAATTTACTTTACTGTAATAAAAATAATGCATTGTCTCCCTTTTTAATATTTAGCAAGTAATAGTAGGTTTGTTTGTTCGTCTTGCGGTCACGCCTCTTTAATTCGATACAGTTGAAAATTAGTAGAGTTGTTTTTGGTACTTTTGGTATGGCCCGAGGGATTTGTATGGTATGTCGTGAGCACGTGAGCCATTTAAACAAATGGGTATGTTCTGTATTAAAAGAAAGAGAAGAAGAAGAAGAGAAACAAAAAAACTTTGCCTACCGATGCGATAAAAACTCTGTGTTGCATTTTTTTTGCTATTTCAATCAGTTTGTTTTAATGATTGGCCCTATAATTGGAAAGAACTATTACGGGTACAATATAATTTATATTTTTGTAAAATTATTAACAGCGTGTAATAGAAGTATCAATAAACTACAAAATATCGTGTTAAAATTAAGTTAAGTAATTGTGTTAAGTTTAATAAAAAAATCTCTAAATGGTTATCAAATCATTCGTCAATCTATTATTACATATTTTCATATATTATATTATTTTTATATATTTTCAGGAAAAGTAGTCTCACACCCTACATTGATAAGCAAAGGACAGGCCGCACGCAATTTTTAATTACTCATTTAAATCAATCGTTTATTTTTTATACAAAATAGAAAATACATAATAGAATAGAAAGTTAATCTTAATTAAATTATTTTGTAAGAGACACCATTGCGCAGCGTAGCACATAGAATATAACAATAAGCTTTGATATTTCATTTAAATCATTTAATTACTATGTGACTGCAGCCTATAGATATAATAATATGATCATGAAAGAAATATAAGGATTTCGTTTTTTGTTTTGTCTACGGAACTCTTGAAATAAAAATTACATTGTGGCATACGATTGCCTGTTTGTTACCCACTTATTTGTTGACACATTTTATGGAACGTTTACACTCCACAAAACTTTCATAAGCCGCCTTCATCCTTTTTTTTGTCCTCATGAGAAAATCGCCGGATTCCCACCCGCGCGGCAGATGGGGTATGTGGGAGTTGAACCTCACTGAAAACTCCTGCCGCTGACAACCGGCGCCCTACCTCGGACCGGGCCGGAACCAGTCGGGGCTATTGAGATGGCGGGACAGGGTTGACGCAGAGCACATTACATCCATCCCGCCGTCTCACAGACGCCGGACCGGCGGCAGCCAGTGTCACGACCACCGGTTCCGTCGGTCAGCGGGCCGAGAGCTCGCCTTGATGGCGCCGCGTTACACCATCCCCCGGAGCGGTCGGGGGAACGCGGCTAAGCATATCTTGCGGTTCGTCCGGATTCGCTCTCGGCTCTCCAAGCACCGGTCACCGTTCTCGTCGAACTGGTGGAATACGACCTAGCCCATGAACGCAGCCCATGGAGTATCTCGCCGGATCTTCTCAGTGGGTCGCGATTCCGTTCCGGTGATAGATTCAGCGAAACACTTCTCTTGCTAGAGCTAGTGTGAGCAAGTCCTCCCAGGTTCAGGTCCGCCAGTTCACCTACCCAACAGGGGGTGCTTGAAATATATCGCTACCAACGATAACGATAATAAAATATAATGGAACGTTTTTGTGTAATTATAATTTTAATGCTTCGAAAACATATTATGTTATTTTGAAATCGAATTATTCATTTTTCCTTATTTTTATTGATAATAAAACTTAACAAAACATTATTTCCAATTAATGAAACGTAAACAAAGTTATGTTGAGGTTACGAAAACAGCAAACGCTCTGTTACATTTAATTGTTTTCCTGTATTCGGATAATTATATTAATTAGCTGACGGATATTTCATATATTAGTGTTTTGATCGATCTTAGTTAATAATATAATATTTTTTTTAACTTAGCGGGTCGTAGATATAATTATGATTAATTTTACGGCTTAATCTCGTGTTTTTATTGCTCTAAAATCATTTCCGACGTTCAGAATACTTCACAGTTTTATTTTTCACTTTTCATGGTCACGGACGATTTAGGTGGTTAAGACTGCCTAATTATCAATGTTGTTATGTGAACTAGACATTGAATATTATTATTTGAATTTCCATATGATTTGTTTCGTTCGGTGTTTAGCATCACAGTCATTGCTTTCAGGGAGCTGATTTGACATAAATTAATTAAATAGATGGATTAGATAGCGCTTTTCTTTAAATATTAGCTGTAATTAAAACGTGAAATTAATTAATAATTTTTTTTTTTTTTTCGAACCCAATGATCTACTGGAAATTTGACATAATGTACAAGCTTGAGATTTCATGGCTACGGATTATCTTTGCTTCTGTCCACTGTGTATTTTAGGGTCATTTTTCTGCAATGGCAATAAGCTGTTGGTCAAAATATTCGTTTATTAAAAAAAATACACACACACACACACACACACACACACACGATCTTTTAAAAACAGCTGGTGTTTTTTGTGTTTTTTCAAATAAGTTTAATTGATTAAATCGTTTCTTAGTGATTTTTTTCTATTCAACACAAAAACAGAACGTGTCATAAAATAGCTCGAATTGACTATGTTATTTCCTAATGCAAGTTCTAATGTAGACGTAGGTACATTATTCAGAATTCAATGACCTGAATTGGGAGATAAGCTCACATTTTGCGTAATTGGTTCCTGGGCTCCCTCCTTAACGCGAATTTTATCGCTTCGAGAATATTATTCCATCTACTTTGTCATGTCAGCTTAATCTTCACTCCATTATAAAAACAGTTAGCTTTGTGTTAATAGTTTTGAATAAATTCAACTGTAATTAATCTATTCCGCCTATCAAATCAAAACGATGTAATGACTAAGCCTTGGCTAGGGAAAGACACAAGTAGAAGGAGAATTATAATTGAACAGACGAAGGGCTTGTCGAGTAAATTAACCCATAGACACAGCCTACTGAGTTTCTCGCCGGAACTCTCTCCTCAGTGGGTCCCGCTTTCGATCCGGTGGTAGATTCTGCGAAGCACTGCTCTTGCTAGGGCCAGTGTTAGCAACACTTCCGGTTTGAGCCCCGTGAGCTCACCTACACGTCAAGGCGAAGCTGAAATAGCCTCTCAAGGATATCAGCACGTGTAGGAGAAAAATAATAATTGAACAGTCGAGACAATTGAAATGGAAAAATAACTCTAGACAGAATATTATAATATCGAAGGGTGAAAGGCTATTTAGTTTAAGCGACATTTCGCTCAATACTCGACATCCATATTTGTAATTAAACGTGCTTTTTATTTGATATTAGCATCAAGTATTTTATGTTTTTAATTGAACTTATATTAAGTTTACTCCATTCAAATAGCTGAGGAAGTTTTTTTGCTATAATTTTTTTTTTACAATATCTAAATTTTATATGGCTCTCTTGTAAAGTTGCAAAAATGTTGATTATGCCAAACACCTTTCATCCCTCGGTATGATAGTATCATTATTCAGATTTATCTAAGCAAACTTATTCAGTCCGTCTGCTAGACACGTCTTTACGGATCCACCGATCTACTAACAATTTTAATAAGCGCCTGCTGCTCTATCAGTAGGATTAGGCCATAGGGACTCTGGTAGCCGTACTCGTGAAACCTAGCCCACCGCATAAGCCGGCTGTATTTCTCGCCGGATCATCTGAGTGAGTCGTGATTCGGTAGTAGGTGCATTCGCAAAGCAGTTACCCTGAGCTGTAAGGTATCGTAGGGAAACGCTCGGGTAGTTGTGAGCAAATTTCTAGCCGAAACCGTGCTCTCGTACCCCTTCAGGTAAAATTGGAAAGGCATCTGGTCCACCAGGGAACCTTCCATCCCAAAAACAAAGGAAATTTATAGTAAAGGCTATCCTTTTATTATTATATATGTGGATTATGTATTACAAATAAAAATTTATAATGATGGGCTAACGTAATAAAGTTTTAAATTAATTCTGCCCTGGGTCCGTGGTCTGGAATTGCTAGAGAAATAATAATTTCGGTTGCATCTGTCAAGCCTTCGCAAGTCATAGTAGAATTGTGACCACATGTTTCATATTTGATTTTATTACTGAAAATTTACCGTATCATTATCAAATAAAACACACTTATGTAGACACGAAAGTCTTCCTCGACAAAGACGCACTACGTTAGTTTTTGTTAATTTAGACAGTGCTAATACAGAATAATGGATGACGATCGAAAAATCTTCTTAGCAACTTGGCTATGGAGTCCTAACGAACGTGATTCGGATTTAATTCCGTCTGTTCGTTAGTCTCTGTACTTCAAACGACTATTTTGAACCGGTTTAATCTTTTTTTATCCGGCGTCCTGTGATTGAGTATGTGTCTATAATTTAATCCATACAATGGATCGGTAAAACCTTAACACCTGAGGACTCGAAAGCTGGCCAGTAAGAATAAACATAAACAAGTAAAATCTACATTTGAAATGATAAGTTATTACATCTTTCCCGTAAGTCTTGTAAATGCGAAAGAATTGCGTCACTCTGCTGTGGTCACCAACCAGTATTTACAGAATTTAAAGCATAGTGTGAGCTCGCATAGATACGTTCCAAACCCGTAAAACTATAATTTGCGTAATTACTGGTAATAGGTCTTTTGTGGGTCTGTATGGGTAGGAACCGTTGCCCTGCCTATTTCGGCCGTGAAGCAGTAATGCGTTTCAGTTTGAAGAGTGGTGCAACCGTTGTACTTTAAAAAGGGAGACCCTAGAACTCATGTCTCAAGGTGGGTGTCGGCATTTACGTTGAAGATGTCTATGGGCTCCGGTAACCACTCATCACCAGGAGAGCCGTAAACTCGTCCATGCATCTAACCAACGAAATAATTATAATATTAAAATGTCGTTACTTTTAACGTCAACACCAAAGCAAGTTATTATAAAAGAGACTAATTGAAAGCATCTGTAACTCGAACCAACGGAAGCAAAATAGTAAAAGATCAAATAAAATGCTTAATTAAACCAAGAATCCCGTTACTACCAGAGCCATCGATTGAAGACTCACAAAAAGCGCCTTAAGTTACTGTTTTGGTTTACTTAATTAAAACGTCTTGTATTACTGTGTGAGAAGTATCGGTAAACAATAGCTTTGTGTGATTAAATATGTTTCGAAATTTTAATAGCCGGATTCAATGGTGTAATTTGATTTAAATTTAATATGAAAGTGTAATAAAGTTATTTGTTAAAATGTTGGGAGGAAAATCTCAAAACCTATTGTCATTGGTATCGTTGGTGTCGTTGACGGATTTATATGAGAGCGCGTTCTAAGTGCTCCTAATAACAAAAAAAATCCTTATCAAAAGGTCCTAAATGTTACGTCTAATAATAGATATGATTTTTTTTCTAAATTAGCAATCTTTTATTATTTACGATTGATTTAGGTCGTTAACTGAAGCAAATTCCCCTTTCGGTGAAACCTTAAAAGGGTTTCTACTTAGATCCGGCCAAGATACTTTTTCGTTATATTTAGCTTAGACGTTGTGCTTCAGCGGTGCTACTACTCCGGTGTTCAAATCTCTCAGGTAGGTACAGGTTTTAAATCAAATACGTATTTATCATATACTCCCGAACAAATGTGCAATAGAAGCCAAATCTATAAAAAAAAATGCTTTATAAATAGGGTTTTTTTTTCTGCTGGAGAAACTCGCCGGATCCCCACCCGCACGGCGGGCAGGGTATGTGGGAGTTGAACCTCACTAAAAACTCTTGCCGCTCACAGCCGGCGCCCTACCCCAGACCGGGCCGGAGCCCAGTCGGAGCTATTGAGACGGCGGGACAGGGCTTACGCAGAGCATTTTACATCCATCCCGCCGTCTTCCAAACGCCGGACCGGCGGCCGTCAGCGACACGACCGCCGGTTCCCTCGGTCGACGGGCCAGGAGCCCGCATTGATGGCGCCGCGCTACACCTTCCCCCGGAGCGGTCGGGGGAACGCGGCCTACCATCAATCGGTTTTTCGTATTACGGGCGAGGGTGCCGAGTACGCCGCCGCACGCCTGGGCCTCCCCGTGCGTTGCGGCCGGCGCAGGAACCGAGCAATAGCGGCCCGATTGCGCGGCTCAGCCCATACAGGTGCACCGTACAGGGCCATCGATCGCACCACCCCCGCGTAGAGGCGGCGGTCCCCCGATCCGGTCCCCCGATATTCGGGAGCAGCCGGCTCAAAGAACCGGCCGTCCTCATCAATCGGAGGACCAGCTCCGCAAAGTGAGCACGAAAAGACCATCAGCTGTCCAACACGAGGCCGAGGTACCTCAACTGCACTCCGACCCTTATCCGGACGCCTCCAACCACGATGTGGGTGTCGACCTGGCCTGATGGCCAGCCGCAGGGCGTCCTTCGCGACGCGATATTTACCGTGCAGCCGGATCTCCTCCTCCGCGAACGCGACGGGGTCGTCGCGCCGCAGGCGACGGTGACGGCGGTGTCTAGCGCACCGGCGGCTCGCCCAAATGGAGACCGCACGCAGTCTTGCAATTTCGGGCGACCACCAGGGTGATTGCCGCCGTCCGCAATGCCGAGAGCCGACCCCGAGCATCGAGGAATCGCATATGCGGTGCATCGCGCCACGGAATTGTAACTGGTGGTAGGCAGTCTTTAGAAGCAGCATGAATAGGTACCATTAATTCACCGATTTCTACCGAGAACCAATTAGGTTTCCAGTTTGTTTGCTACAGTAACAACAAGAAATTTTGCTGATAGGTTTTAGTAGTTACTTGTAAGCGGTTGTTACGTTCAAACGTACGAGTATAAGCAAAACTGCGTTTCTTTTATCATGACAATTGTGTAGCTTAGTAGCGATAACAAAGCACTCGACTGCTTATGTCATCATGTGGGTTGTCACCCACTCGCTTCCAAATTTTTTTCTGATACGATGTCACGTTGCGTAATTCGGGGTGGGCAGAGAGTTCACCTAAGATTAAATGTCAGTACAAAGATAAAATTAACACACATGCCAAATATTAAATGCAAAAGTTCAATGGGTAGTCTTAGCGACTAGAGCCATTTCTTTCATATAATCATCAAATGAATAAGAATTACCTGAAAATATTAACTGCTCTATGCTAACTGATTGAAGAATAGTATTATTATTTTGCACATAACAATAAATAAACAATTATAAAAAAAGCAAATATATTGTGAGTGATACAACAATATTATTAGTATAAATTAATATAAGGTTTTTTTTTTATTGCTTATATGTGTGGACGAACTCACAGCCCACCTGGTGTTAAGTGGTTACTGGAGCCCATAAAAATCAACAACGTAAATGCACCACCCACCTTGAGATATAAGTTCTAAGGTCTCAAGTATAGTTACAACGGCTGCCCCACCCTTCAAACCGAAACGCGTTACTGCTTCACGGCAGAAATAGGCGGTGGTATCTACCCGCGCGGACTCACAAGAAGTCCTACCACCAGTAATGTGCTCGTTCTTCATCAGTATTTTCTCAGGGCTACGACATTACATCCTCCAAAGCTTCCAAGTATCTTCAGTGATAGGCAATGGCTTAGTTTCATTTATGTTTCATATACTTTTTTCTGTCTTTCATTCCGTCTCATTTCGGTTCCGCTTGTAAATTTTCGATAAAATTATAAAATTTGTGTCATCGTCGACGTCTGTAGTCCTGGCTATTTCGATTGTGCTCTACCAGGTAGCAGTGTCATGAACTCAATTCCCCTCCGCTATTAGTACTATTCTTCTTGTATAGTACAAGTGATCATTCCGTCTCATAATGAACAACAGCCTTACTATCTTATTTTGCCTTAATCTTTGCACCTTGAAATGTTTCTCTAATGACAGGACTCTTTAAATACCTGTATGTATGTATGTATATGTAGCGTGCAATATTCGGTCGCAATCGGGCGTCATTGGGCGCGATCGGAGTTCCCGAACGCGCAGGTGTACCGTGACGTCATTCAACAAGATTCGCGCGCCGATTTAAGTTTGATGAAAAAACGTAATTTTAGTTTTAATTTGTATCGTCTAGTGCCTATTCTCGAGGAGCTAAACGTCAAGACCCGTCTATCTACAATCTGTCGACGAGGTGTCACCATTGTGGACACGACCTGGACACGGCGGAGCATACGCTCGCTGTCTGCTCCGCTTGGGAGGTGCAGCGCCGTGTCCTGGTCGCAAAGATAGGACCTGACTTGTCGCTGCCTGGCGTCGTGGCGTCGATGCTTGGCGGCGATGAGTCCTGGAAGGCTATGCTCGACTTCTGCGAGTGCACCATCTCGCAGAAGGAGGCGGCGGGGCGAGTGAGGCAAAGCTCTCCTCACTACGCAGAAACCCGCCGCCGCCGAGCAAGGGGTCGGGACCGGGGTCGTATCCGTGACCTGGCCCCCTAAGAGCTAGGGGTCCCACCCGTTTTGTGCGGGGAGAGACCCAGACGTGGGGTGGCGTGCTTTGCACGCTCACCCGCAGTAGGAAGCCGGGTGATGGTAGACCGCGTTCCCCCGACCGCTCTGGGGGAACGTGTAACGCGGCGCCATCAAAGCGGGCTCTCGGCCCGCTGAACGAGGGAACCGGCGGTCGTGTCGCTGGCGGCCGCCGGTCCGGCGTCCGTGGGACGGTGGGATGGATGTAATGTGCTCTGCATCAACCCTGTCCCGCCGTTTCAATAGCCCCGACTGGGCTCCGGCCCGGTCCGAGGTAGGGCGCCGGTTGTGAGCGGCAGGAGTTTTTAGTGAGGTTCAACTCCCACATACGGGGGATCCGGCGATTTTCTCCTGTGGGAAAAAAAAAAAATATACAATCTGTACGCAGCGCCTCCTCAAGTACTTCGAACACGTGGCCCGACAAAACCCTGAGAACTTGGAAAAATTAATAGTTGTAGGTCACGTGGAAGGAAAGAGAAGTCGAGGAACATTGCCAACCAGGTGGACGGACATTATCAAGGAAGCCACAAACACCAGCGTCCCGGGCGCCATTAAGCAGGCCGAATGCAGGCAACATTGGAGGAAGCTGGTGCAAACTGGACCAAAGTGGTCACGACCCTCAGTAATGAGGAAACGACAAAGAAGAAGAAGAAGTGCCTAGCGTCACTTACTCTTTTTTTAGTTTATATTTTAATATTGTACACATTACAGATATTATTGAAATAGTGTATTTGACTTTTATATATTCGGAGTGAAAATATCCCGCGAATACGAAGAACAGATAACAAACCACATAGTATGTATGTATTTGAATTTGCATATGAATCATAAACAGTAACTTCGTCAGCTCAAACAGGTAGTTAATGAGTGCATACAGTTAAAATTAAAAAGATACACACACAGAGTAAGAAAAGTTAGACGGCAAGGACAAACAGTTACTCTGTTTTGTTCTTTTACTCTGATTCCGGATTAAATACGAGTGCTGGTCGGGTACGGCTTGCTAATAAACAGGACCTTTGATCAGGACAAGATAACATCTTGTTTCCGTTAGAAAAGAGATGCGAAACCATTTTATTAACTGTTAAATCAATATTGATTAATCACTATACATACTATTTAAGTTTTATCATTCAATTCTTTCTTCAAATAAATTAAGACACACACAAAATTTTTTTTTATTGCTTAGATGGGCGGTTTGTGTCTTCAAACCTAAGAATTTGATATGGCTATTTAGATGCATGTTATGGATTTGTCATTGCTATGAAACCGTTATTGATGTGAAACGTTGTTGTGAAAAATTGATTTTATCCACATCCGTCATTAAGGTTTATAATTATAAATTACAAATAACGTGTGGTTGCTTAATAACTATAACTTTGGTAAGCGGTTTCTTAATTCGACATTCATGGGATTGTCCACGCTTACGCATCAGTAGGGCTACATTTCATTACGGGTCTTACGAGAATAATAATACAAGAATTATGGAGCGGGAGAAATCGGTAACAGTTTCAATATGGCTGACATGTCCATAGTACGTAACTATACAAAAATTTACTGCTAAGTATATATAAATATCAATTATGTAGTAAAAAATAAGTCCATAAAAAACGTGTGCAATTCATTCGTAGTAGTAGTGAAACCTTCAAAAATTTTGGCTTCAAGATAATAAGACGAATGTAAAATTTCGGGAAGAGGATAACTGTAGGTTTTAGTAATGATCATAATGGTACAAAGTTTGATAATTATATTATTTTACATTTTATTCGTATAAATTACATAGATTTATTCAAAACGTGTAAGTGCGAATATTAGGTACGAAGCAGAGCACAAAGAGAACCACGATTATAAGAAACACTGTAAAGCAGCCTTTCCCAAAGTGGGCGATAACGCCCCCTAGTGGGCGCTGGAGGCCTCAAAGGGGGGCGGTAAGAAACCCAGAAAAAAAGGTGGCGTTCTGTAGATGCTTTTGAGGCGATTTGTAATTTCATCTAGGAGTACTCTTAGACACCGACTGAGCTCTCGTTATAGTGGTTTATAAGTAGGTGAAATAATGGGGGCGCTAAAATATAACTTATTCTCAAAGTGGGTAGTAGACAAAATAAGGTTGGGAACCCCTGATGTAAAGCCTCCTATCTCATTTACTCCCACGTCAAATCTTATAAATTTATGTGTCTGTCTCTTTTTACTGTCGCTTTTTTGTTTGATCGTCTTTGGAATCACAATGCTAAAGAAGTTTTCACTTCAAAAAGCAATAAAAACTCCGTAATTCTTAATCTAAGTGCGACTATGATTGTAGTCGAGTCCTAGACGATAAAAGGAAAATCACATCGATATCCAGCATATTCTCAGAAGAGTTTTTAGCTCACATCTTTTTTTTTTTTTTTTTTGCTTAGATGGGTGGACGAGCTCACAGCCCACCTGATGTTAAGTGGTTACTGGAGCCCATAGACATCTACAACGTAGACGCGCCACCCACCTTGTGAGATACAAGTTCTAAAGTCTCAGTATAGTTACAACGGCTACCCCACCCTTCAAACCGAAACGCATTACTGCTTCACGGCAGAAATAAGCAGGGCGGTGGTACCTATCCGCGCGGACTCACAAGAGGTCCTACCACCAGTAAAAAATCTGTAAATCTGTAAGCTAAGAACACTCCCCAGTTCTTTTGGGCACGATACGTGTAATGTCTACTATATGTGTAATTGTCCTTTAAATAAGGAATAAATCTAAGTGGGTATTTTCAGATTAACCATTAATTTTTTACTGGTGGTAAAACCTCTTGTGAGTCCGCGCGGGTAGGTACCACCACCCTGCCTATTTCTGCCGTGAAGTAGTAATGCGTTTCGGTTTGAAGGATGGGGCAGCCGTTGTAACTATACTTGAGACCTTAGAACTTGTATCTCAAGGTGGGCGGCGCATTTACGTCGTAGATGTCTATGGGCTCCTGTAACCACTCAACACCAGGTGGGCTGTGAGCTCGTCCACCCAGCTAAGCAATAAAAAAAAAAATTGTGTGTGTATTATGAAATAACATTATTGCCGAAGGAATGTTTACCTTTCTATCCCAAATAATAATATAATTCACGTGAAGTAATTTGAGATATTCGTTAGCGTTGTCGGCCTTGGACGGTTCGATTGAACTAATGAAGTATAACTAGTTAAAGTAATCCTTTCAGCGCTAAAGTTGTCCGGAATTAATTGCTGCTAGCGATAAAACCATGAATACACTCTGAATAGACCGGTAGGCAGCGGCTTGGATCTGCCCCTGGCATTGCTGACGTTTATGAGTGACGATAACCATTCACCATCAGATGGGCCATGTGCCTACCTAAAAGAACAGTAAAAAAAGAATAAAAACTGTTTTCTTTTAAAATATAAATAGGACGTGATCTAAACGCAATCATGGCCCGCGGTAATAGCCAATCCAACGTTGTTTACGACTTGTGGACACTATTAACTTGTGAACACTATTTTTAAAAAAACACAAGTTTCAGATATGTCCATTCTTTCATAAGAGAGTCTTCTTATTCTTTCAAAGTATACAAAATGTAATTTTAAATCATTGTTGTTTTGTTATTTTGATTTCCGATTATTAACAGCCCCTTCTACTTAATTAACGAAGTTTGAACTTTAATTAATCCTTTTGTTAAATAAATTAGATAAGCCATTACAGGGAAGTTTTTGTTGGACTGACCCTTTCGCGGCTTGAGCCTATAGATAATATGTACAGTCGATCTTCGAAACTTCGCAGCTTCGTAAGAGATTATGAAATTTCTGTTCGAATACGAACATTCTGAGTGTTTGTTTAATGTTTAATCAATCTTTCTTCTAAAGCTCTCCAATAAAAAGGGAGCAATTTAGGATAGGATTCACATTATGATATAGAAAATTATATTATATACTTAGATATTGGCCGTTGTATAATTTTGGAACGAAGTTCCTTATGGGACGATACGGAGGGGTACTCTAGCCGGGAAAAAACGTCCGTAACGTAAGATTTTTATTAGTAATGCACACAGTATACGATTTAACTTTGCAATAACGTACAAATTAGTAATGCACACAGTGTACGACTTAACTTTGTAATAACGTACAAAAAATAACATATTTTTTTACCATTCATTCACCACGATCTCAGAACGTTCGTTTGCGGAATACACTAACTATGCAAACAACCGTGAATGAAGTGTACCACAATAAGTTCGCACGTTACCGAATGACCGTGGGTTGTTGCGAAACCTCCAGTTTTGTTTTTCTTTATACCTCGAATATAACTTAAAATTAATCTTTTTATACTTAAGGAACTTCGTTCCTATCCGGTGTCCCGCGACACCACACATCTTTTTTCTGAAAATTATGATCAGAGATTTGAACATCAGCACTTATAAGGTTTTTTTTTAATTCACAAAAATAACGCGAAGTTTAATAGCTGTACGTGTGTGTTACGACGAAGACTAAAAGAGATATTTAAGTAGAAAATTAAAAACCCTATTTAGTCGTTCCATGATAGATGTGTATCCTTGGAACATCGGGGTCATTAGTAACACGAGAGCATACATGTATTTCAAGATAATTATTACGTTACAAATTATTTTTGCGAATACCGGGTAGGTAGGTCTCTTAACATCGCAAATTATAATTACTGACATCATTCAACATTATCATTACACTTACTTTGATGTAGTTCTTCTTAGTAATTATTTTGATGTGATTTAATAACCTAATATAATCCGTGTAAACAAATTGCGTAAGAACGAAATTCGTTTGCTAATGAAATCCAATACAACATAAAAAGCAATTTAACTTATTGTTCTAGACGGGTAGGGCTCACGGTACATGTATGGATTATTTCTTCACAACATATTCAACCCCTAATACTATAGAATTAGAAACACTTAATGGCCCCATTTATAATGTGTCATCCAGAGGTCTTTATCACCAGTTATGTTTGTGACATTACCCGTTTCAGATGGTCATTTATAGTATGATTCAGACGCAACACCATTTGAAATGTCCAAATCAGTGGTCAGCCATCAGAATGGAAGTCATCCGAGCTTGATGACCACATCATTCTGTCATTGTCACGCAAGCCGATCTCTGCATATAAATGATATATTTGCAAATTAGTAATAAAAGTTAACATCTTCTGGAAGCTTTCTAGCGATTTTATTTATTATTCAAGATAATAATAAAATAGTATTCACATAGGCGTGTTTGACTCATACACGAGTGTACTTAGAAACAAATAAAATAATGTACTTTATACATACATATGTATATAGAAAAGTGCATAAAATTACATAACGAAATGTATCGTAGTGTATATTTTAGTGACTTAATGTTTTGAAAAATAATAATAATTAAATAAATCAAAATTTTCTTCTAAAACAATTAATTTATTTTAACGGAATAACAAAAAAAACGGGGCCAAAGTTTATTTATTTTGGTTATAATTTAAATATGCCATCTTGTTACATAACTTGTTGCCATTTCAGTGACATAATTCTACTGCTGTGAAAATTTTTTCAACTTCTCATCAATAAACTGTGACGATTAGTTTTGAAAGTATTTTCTTGATGTTAACGTGACACAACCATAAGAGGTTTGAAGAGATCAATACAGATAAAAACTTGAGTGTGCCATATCAGGGATATGCGGTGGATACATTAACATTTCCCAAGCGAGCTCGCTCAATTTTGCTGATATGGGTTGTTATCATTACGAAAGATTCATAAGCTATTGATTAATTCCCATCGTTATTTCTCTATTTCTTGCTTTAATCTCATGAGCTGTTGCCAGTAGAAAAGTCCGATAATATTTTTTTCCGGGTGCGTACTGTACCAAGCTTCAGAGTACTTTAAGGTATTTAAAATTATTTTGACTGATGCCGTTAAAAACCCTTCAGCTGTTCACGTTAGCATTCAAGTGAAATTTGAAAAAAAAAGTTTGATAAAAATAAACGAAATTATTCTACATTTAAAATCACTGTGACTTTCAAATCAGTGAACCAGGTTCAATGTGTTATCGGCAAAACTTGATATTTCAATGAATGTTTTCTGAGTTATTTATTTGACCTATATTTAAACCGATAAAAACATTTATGATATTATGTAATGAATGCAGTGTGAAATCCGTGTTCGGATGTGACGCGACCCTACAAATTAGTTAAGATTTCATGAAATACGTCAGATCAAAAATACTTCGTATTAGATATAACCATTGCTTATTTGGAATTAGTTAGATCAAAATAAATGATCCTCTTCTACACTTTTCTTCATTAAAAGAGAGTCCAGCTACAGAAACAGCATATTTTCGTATAATAGGTAAATTAAAAGGGGTCACGTGCTCTTGTTTCTAATGTTTTATAACTTTATTGATGAGCTCACGATAATACTGACATTAGGTTCTTACCGAAACCTATGCTCGATTAGCCACCTCGAGATTGAAGTTAGAAGGGAAGCTAAATCAGTTTTGGCATAAGTAGATTCGTAAGATTTTGTCTCGACGAAAACAGGTACGAGTGAAGGATATCTTAAATAGGAAGCTTACTCCATCTCTCATGCACACTTCACTTGCACGCTGGCACAATGACGATCGCAATTGTTTTTTGTCATACGCCATTTTTTTTAACAACAAGTGTTAAAAATTACAAATCACACACTAAACTAATATTTGCCGGTAATAATGAAAAAATAGACTGTTACACATACTTATGTATCTACTTAAATTTTATACGTACATACATATATATCTACTTAGTCTGGCCATAAATACTGTTACAATAAACATAAAAATAAAAACCTATTGCAAATAACATTTATTACTTTTACAGTGTGTTAGTTTAATACATAAATATAAAACAATTTAAAGTATAAAAAGCTTATTCGAAGTGGTGTCCATTGGCGGCAATACAGTCCTTTAAACGTTGAGGCCAGTTATCAATAGAAGCACGCACTCTTTTAATTACTTTGTGTAATGTAATCACAGCGATTCGGTTCTCTTTATCAGCGCACTCCATTTGAATATCGCAAAATATTGTACAATATATTGGCGCCAAAATGAGAAAATCAATGAGCAATCATATAAAAATGACAGATTCCAAATTCAAATGTAATATTTTGTTTATTTTTAATTGTAACAGTATTTATGGCCAGACTAAGTGTATAAAGAACAATTAAATCTGCACGTCGCGTGTATGTTTTCCCGATGTAGGACTCCAACCCTCCCCCCTCGATCCAGAAGTCAAGGGCGTCGAGTCAGTCAATAGCTGTAACAAACATAAAAGTAATAAATAATATATTGATTCTCCGGATAAGATAAAGTAAACCGGGAATGTAGTTAAACAAACGAAACCATGATACATCAATATTCTGACACAATTCCACGTGTGCTTCAATATTATTTTCACCAATTATATATTATATATTGAGTGATTCACGAATAAAGTTTGACGGGATCGATCATCGTTATACGAATCGGATTTATTCGCCGGATACTTACTTCGCATGAATGATTCATTCGTTTGGAGTCGAACAATAACTTTCAATGACGTTATGTATTGTACATTGATATTTTTCAAGGGTATCTTTCAGTTATGAAGGTAATAATTTTTCTGTCAATAATAGATTGATTGCATTGCCTGTCTATATTGGGAATGAGCTCGATTGGTATTATAATCTGTAGACATCACATAATGAATATGGATATGATTGTATTGCGTATATTTTATTATCAACGAGGTTAGCCAACGGATCCCCTGAAGATCATTACCATCATCCGTAGACATTGTATTGTGCATTTAATCACATTCATGTAACTCTGTAACGTTATAGCAATAACTTGATGCCCTTAAAGGGATTATAGAAAAACGAGGAATTACAGTTATTTCGTCAATATGACGCAACTTAAACATTCATGCATTTAAGTGAACCCCACCCGAGATTGCGATCTCCTGTTCCTGTATTATGGTGGCATATGCGTCGTGATGTTCATGGGTTTCGGTAGCCACTTAACATCAAGTGCGCCGTGACCTCGTTTAGCTATCTATGCTAGAAACAAAAATACTTTCCCATTATTTCACTTTTCCAGAGTTCTCCGAGCGGTGATTAAAAGCTACGGCCGCATTCGGTATCAGGCTAACCGGGCAAAACAATTTTATGTTCATTTTAATTGTTCCATGCTTACAAAAACAAATACGGACAATGACATGACGTAACACGACATTACTCTGAGTAATTAATGCATAATGTTATATAACATAATGTCAGTGATTTTGTACTTCTTTTGTGCTTTTCACAGTAGTTGCAATACATACCTACAAGTGTAGTGGGATAAGCGTTTTACATTTTAATACAATTGCGACTCCGACCTCATTATCAAGGATTATGAGGGATTTTTTCGTTCTACGTAAAGTATCTATGGACTCCGGTAGCTCACTTAACAACAGGTGGGCTGTGATCTCGTACATGCACCCGGATAGCAAATAACAGTTATTTTCTAATATAGTTTTTTTAATGACTGGTGGTAGGACCTCATGTGAGTCCGCACGGGTAGGTACCAACACCCCGCCTATTTCTGCCGTGTAGCAGTAATGCGTTTCGGCTTGAAGAGTGGGGCAGCCGTTGTAACTATACTGAGAACTTAGAACTTATATCTCATGGTGGGTGGCGCATATGCGTTGTAAATGTCTATGGGCTCCAGTAACCACTTAACACCAGGTGGGCTGTGAGCTCGTCCACCCATATAAGCGATAAATAAAAAAAAATTGTTATCGTTCAGACTGCCTGTAGTTTGGTTTTTCGCTATAAAAAGCTTCAATTATACTAAATTAATATGAGCTTCCTGTGGTGTTAGGCAGCTTCACGAAAGATTCTCTTATAACCCGTAATATAATGCATACGAAATCGCAGAGACAGTTTGTATTTAAAAATCGCCAAAGCCAGCACAATTTAGAAGAAAAAAAAAACAGAAAAGTTTTAATTAAAACTTTATTATTGTTTTATGTCTCGGTAGCTTCAGATCAAAATTAGTTTTAGTGAATACAAGCCATGACAGACAGACGAAATTTGATAACTGTTCGCAAAAAATATGGCTGCTGAAATAGAGAGAGCTTCGGATATTCATATTGAAAATAGCAGTACAGCTTACTTTGAAAACGCTGTAGCACAAAAGAAAGATTTATATATCACTAGCTGACCCGGCAGACATCATATTGCCGCAATCGAAAAATAAAAGACCTAAACTTTTGTATAAAATAAACTTAAAACAAACAAAAGGAATCCGTTCGACGGGGGACACATCAAAGGGAAAACAAAATTGTTATTTTTATTTATTTCCAAGCATTTTCAAATTTATCTACCTTTTAAACCTTCTCTGGACTTCCACAAATAATTCAAGAAAAAAAATAGCCAAATCGGTCCAACCGTTCTCGAGTTTTAGCGAGACTAACAAACAGCGATTCATTTATATATATATAAGATAAGATAAGATAGATTGCTGGTGGCAGGCCATGCTGTGGGCCCTCACGGCTCGTTACCACCGTCCGACCTGTTTCATTGGGTAGCTAAAAAGAGTTCTCACTTGAAGACTTGGATGTTCTTATACACGATTAACATTTTAAAAATTTCTTTTAAGTTAGGCCGTCGGTTTGAGATATCTACGGGCCTAAATAATAGTACATACCACAGTGGAAAATAAAAAGAAATATCATTACAAAATATGAATTCGTTAGAAAGAGAAATATAACAAAATTGTGGAGATTAGCCACTTAGTTTAGCTAAAAACAAAATATCACATTCCTCGATTTGAATAATAATCTAACAAATCAACATCTCTCCGCTTAATTTAGTTTGGATCATAATTGAGTAAGACCATGAGAGCGTTCTAAGCATGACACTTTAGCTAAATACCTACTATACCGACTATAGTAGCTACTCGCCCTTTCATATACAACGGTCTCACAGCTAATGGACGACAAACGTGTCCAATTTAGTGATGATTTGCGATCGCACTAATGGTACCCAGAATGTGTTATTTATGACCTCAGTTCTACATCAGTCACTCAGCATGTATTCTCTGCGGTAAGGAACAGTTTTGTAATAGAATTCGGCACGCATTAGACAAATAATCGAATCTGTTGATTAAATTTTTTCTTCTTTAAATGACGGTAGGGTATATGAGCGGGAATGAAATGGTACTATCATACAGCTTATTTCTGTGGCTTAGAAATCGCACGTTTCTATTCTAAGGGTCATATCTGAAATTTTGGCACAAGGAATACGTTTAATACTGGTCTTGTAATTTCTTTTGAGCTCCTCAATAAGCAAGCAATCGTATTGGTTTTATAATCGGTATAAGTGAATGGAAAATAAGCGCGCCAAGTCACCGGTGGCGTCTCCACCTCCAATACAACTTTAATCATCTGGCTTCGATTTTGTATTCAGCGCGGGCACGGAGCACAGCCAACTTTGATGCAGCTAAAATGAATAAAAATATGCATCCAACGATTTGCACAACATACCGAACGAAAACGAAATACGAAATTTATTACGTCTCCGAAGCGTTTTTGAATGTTTAAATTTTTGTAGTATGGAAATTTTGCGGTATTTTCTGTGATCGTGTAAGATGATTTTATGTTTTCGTATATAATTTTTTATATAATATGTATATCGTAAATCGTTAGATATTTTTTATTTTACAGACTTTTACTTGAAACACTTCCGTCATCTGAGACTTAATCACATAAATTTCGCAAGACAGATTTCTTAGTATCTCCTAAAAATAATGAACTCAATGAAAATGTAAAAGATAAATTGTACTCAATGCATTTCAGCTTCGTTATAAAAGTACTATCTTCAGAAATATAATATTCGCGATCATTACGCACACCCAGCTAGCAAGAATCTAGAATTACTCTTTAATACCGGACGAAACTACCGACCGCATAACAAGATGTCTTGCAAGTCGTTTAAAAATGATTTTTAATGTTATATTAAAGATGCGAAAACAAGAATTTCTTTGAACAATTTTTTGAAAATGTTTTATTTTATTAAACTTTGTTGACGTTATGGTTTTTTTGTGTAAGTATCGTGTCAAACTGAAGGTGGGAAGGATATGTTACGCCGCCTTAGGACCATGGGGCGGTAGCACTCGCCACAGATTATAAGCGGCGATGCAAACTCCGCTACCTGGTGTCACCCCGGTCATCGTTCTCGACTGGTCATCGTTATCGTCGAACCCGTCGCTTGCGACGAAGGGCTCGAAGAGTAAATTAACCCTCAGACACAGCCCACTGAGATTCTCACCGGATCTTCTTAGTGGGTCGCGTTTCCGATCTGGTGGTAGATTCTGCGAAGTACGGCCCTTGCTAGGGTTCGTGTTAGCAACGTCGTCAGGTTTGAGCCCCGTCAGCTCACCTACTAGTAAAGGTTACGCTGAAATAGCCTCTCAAGGTTATCAGCTTAGGTAGGAAAAAAAAAGGTGTCACCGCTGCCTCAATAGGAAGGGAACTTGTTCCCTGGTAGTGGGGTTCGCTTGAGGCCTGTACCATGCCTATGCAAAGGTGCACGATGATCAGAGAATCGGTTTTCGTTATGGGCGAACCGCGTATCAGCCGAGCGCGGAAACTTCAATATCGTACTGCAGACTTGGTCTCGCGGTTTGACTGATTCAGTTGTCGATCTATGAACCGTTTAGGTGGCTCGTTTTGTCCTCAAAGACCGCGTGACCGGTGAGGGCATCCCACATTCCGACTGACGCACGTGATGACAGGACGCGGTTGATTATTTTGCTACTTGCGCCGGGTCGATGGAATGAGTCATAAAGGCAATGCAGTGTCACTATAGTTGCAATTACGCGGAACTGGCGCGTCGTTGAAATAGGACTGGACTATTTGACAACGACGAGTCCTGGAAAGCTATACTCAAATTCTGCTTGTCCGATGTCTTGTAGAAGGCCGTTACGGAACGGAAATATGTTAGTACGAAATCAACGTCCTAAATTACGTTTAAGTTTAAATTGGTGGTTTCAAAAATATTAGCGACCATACATATTTAATTATAATCATATTCACACATTTTTTTGCCGTTTCTCTTCTAATTTACATTACCCTATTATTTTTTCTGTTTAAAGACGGTGTCGTTGTAATGCACTTGTCAGTAAGTCTGGCAATAATAAGGTTACAAAGTCAAGTCTTTGTCGGTGTCCATTAGACTGACGTCACTCTTCCATTACCGCGAGATGAATGACCCGCCATTCAGTCACTAATGCACTTTTGATTTTAAATGAAGGCTGAAAAATTTTAACGGCATTTAAGTGCATTGATTTTTTGAAAGGTTTTTTTTTGTATTTGTACTGATTATAAAGATTATATATTTTGTAATTGGTTAAAAGGGTTTCCATAATTAGAGTTTTAGAAAAATATTTATTAAATAATTAAAATAATATAATAAATAAATTATTTTTATTTCAATCGCTATGAATATTAAGGCATTTCGGTCGCTAATTTTTAAAATTTTTGTGTGATAATCGGTAGGTAAGATAGCTAATGTCATTTATCAAAAAACAGTAAGTAGGCAACAGTGTTCCCTCTGCAGTACTTACTACAGGGATTTAGTAGGGCGTAAACCTTTGGCGTGATTGTCTGTTTATATGAGATAAATGTCTCTATTTATTAATTAATTTGTAAATATTGATAAAACTTTAGTGGATAGTCACAGCTACAAAATTACTGTAAACTCCAATTGATATAACACGTGTAGTGCCGGGCTTATGCGGTATAATAAATACGACAATATTATTGCTGCTTCGTGAATGTATGGACCAATGTAACTACAAATTGACTGATAGTTCATGGATAAAAGAGCAATTATTTAAATCGGGTAAATGTAGTGTTTTTTATTTTGAAACTAGCGACCCGCCCTCGCTTCACTTCGGAAACATTAAATTTTATTATTGATAGGCGAAGCCCGCCATGTTGCGCGCGGTACGACAATAGCTGCGGGTGACGCCGTGGGGCAAAGCTAGTCTAAAAAAAGTAGCCTAAGTTACTCCGTATATCATCAGCTCCTATTAGTGAAAGTCTCTTCAAAATCGATCTAGCCGTTCCAGAGATTAGTCGGAACAAACAGACAGACAGACAGACAAAAATTGTAAAATATGTTATTTTGGTGTATATGTTACCGGAAATGTATGAAATCAAGGAATTGTATACAAATCCTAGGAAATGTGTACAATTCCGATACTATTTAGGAAATGTATAAAATATTGTTTGAAAAACTATTTAATGCATAGATATCCTAGGAAATGTATAAATTTCCTCGGAATTGTTTATAATTCCAATATCGTATTAGGAAATGTATAAAGTAAATGCTTTCTGTAATAAAACACGTTGTTAATAAATTTTTTTTTATTATAACACTTATTGAGACAATCGGGTAACAGTCATACCGTAAAATAATAATAATATATTCATATTATCTTACTAATTAAAACTTCTAAAATCAACTATCTATTAACTTTTAACGTATCACAAAATCAACTTATATTTATTCTTATTATATCAAATTTTCATTTGGCAAGTAATCAGTCTGATAATTAAGTAATTATAAATGTCAAAGTATAAAAGTAAATCTTTATATTATAATACTTTATCAGTCCATATAGCTATTTATTTTTGCAGGGTAAGCTCGAATGGCATTTGGAAGTACATAATACTTTATTTTTAAAACACAGACATCTTGATGTAGCACAGTTTTTTTGCAAAAGCACTTCTTAAATCCCTGGCCGGTTCCAGTGGATTGCAAGTTGGCAACTGACCGTAGTGCAAGACTCGTCCCGCTGTCCCCGCGTACCCACCAATATCTTAAATGTTTTACGTTTCCGATTGCTATTTAGGAAATGTATAGATTTCCTAGGAAATGTGTAATGTGTAAGTATAATATAATTTATTTCACACATTTCCGTGCGATTTTAGGAATTACATACATTTCCTAGGAATTGTATACAATGACGGATTACATACATTTCCGTTAACATATATATATTCCGTATATATATTCGTACCGTATATATATTCATATGGATGTAGTAAAAAGCGGTTATTTCAATACTACAAACAGACACTCTAATTTTATTTATATTGTATAGATTATAAATACAGAGGAAACAAAACCGCGGAGTACCTACCTTCTGTAAATTTATTATCGTTCTATAATTAATAAACTTCAAAAACCTTCATATGTTGCGTTTTCGCGACCTTTAAAAAAAGAACATTTCGTTTCTGAGGTCATTTTATCAAACGAAGATGTGGTAAAGATGAGGAACACATAGACAGAAACTGGCATCGGACACGCTAGTAAGGACCAGTTTAGCGGTGGGTTGTAGCGGCATTTTCGGTCAGCGAAACGAAACTAGCTATCGAATGTCAATAGCGGCTTTTGAAACGCGCTATTTCATTAGCGAGCAATAGCGGGTTTTGTTTAGCAGTAAACTAATGTGCACACGAATGAGCTAGCGTCGCGATTAATATTTCAGTAATTACGACTTTATTTGTAATTTATCTTTAAGGATAATCTATATTAAACAATTTATATTTTTAACTATTCAATTTGGCAATTAAACTTAAAACTAAGCGCCGAGTCTTTAATACATTTTGTCGCTAAACACGCGATTCGTGAATAACTGGTTCAAGGCCACAAAATTCGACTTCAACTTGCACTCATAATTTAATTTTATAAATCTTAATTTAAGGGCTTTAAGAGCTAAAGTCAAAGGTCAAATGCATCTCAGTCGTGTGCGTGAAAGAGACAAAATGATGATTGTCTATTTCGATCGAACCGATGTTTGCGCTGCGTGTCGCGATAGCTGCCGACCGAGCGGTACGAAGTAAAACGAATATTGCCGAACGTTGTGTGATTTGTGTTCGTGATCGGTGACGTGATTGAGTAGTAGATGTTAGCAGGTTATTGCAGTACGGCGAAACTAGCTAACCGCTATTTTGTCTATAGATAGTTTCAATAACCATTTACGTTGCGCAACGACCATGCCTAGACCAGTTTCTATTAAATCTTTTTTAATAAAATATAATCATTTCGAGAGACCCAACAAAGTTGAAACGTTTCAGCCAGGATTGTTTTCGAAGTGGCCGCCTTTTATATTTCATCATTAAGCTTATACAACAGCAAAGTAGCCAAGCGCTTCTTATTGTTCAAGATCTGTAAATATGCAAAGTATCCTAGCGCTACTAATTTGTTTTGCCCGGGAATGAAATTAAAAAGTATGACAGGACATACAAATTGCTTCGCCCTCAATTTCGCTTGTGTTCTGACTAAAATATTTTGTTTGTTATCATAAAGCCTCATTTATAAGAAAAAACCACGGGACGTTTTATGAATTTTCCTTTTTTGATTTCAGTACGATGAAACAGAGACTAGCAGGTAAATTATTTGCGAGTCTTTTATTCATGGGATGATGTTAATGTTGAGGGTTTCTGTGGTAAAGTTATCTTATTTGGTGATCAGGAGAAGAAAGAGAATAGATTATAGTTATATAATATAATATGAGCATAATACTCGTACATTCTGAGAAATCGATTTTTAATTGCTTATGAACGCTCATGAACTTGTCATCGATGCTCACGGACAGAAGCAATGCCAGGAGTATAATGAAATGTGCAGACCGTCAAGTCCCAGGTACCCATCGCGCCCCCAAGGCGCGGAAACCTCAAATGAGGTTCGGTCCCCTGCTCGAATAAATGGGCATAATGGAGCCGCTGCATACCACTTAGGACTATTTTTTAACTTCATTAGAAGAAGGAAATGTGGTAGCGCTCAAGAAATACCGGGAAATTGAGTTAATTCTAGAGGTATGGTGCGTGAAAAAAGGTCATTATAAATATATATTTTTAAACTACCGTATTATGGTTTTTTTTGAAACTATCTGAAGTGCATGTTTATTTTGTGCGTGCACGTAAACATCTGCTACTTTCAGATTACATTTTATTTTTATAATGAATATGAAAATACAACCTCATCCTAATAAAAATCCCAGTAAATTTCCTTACCAGTGAATACTAAAAGTAGGCGGAAAAGGTTTTGTAAGAAATTTATTTGTCCCCAAACACCCTCTTTACGCGATAAATCTATGCTGTCTTGAATATAGTTGACATTATTATGCAAACTCGAGTGGCAGACTCTGCTTCGTGTGAATAAGAGTCGTTCTCCTGCCACAAAGTAGTCAAAGTATCGTTTCCTGTTTCTGTGAATTATCGTAAAAGAGATTTTAAGCGGATTAGACGTTAGCAATGAAGCACTTCCTCAGAATATTATCTCGTCTTAAGTTTCAGTAAGCACTGGGTTAATTGCTCAGTTATATTAAACAGTTTTTTTGTTTTGGTCTTGTTACTATTTAACAGAATTTGTAAAAAAAAATGGACGAACTCACGGCTCCCCCCTGGTGTTGTTAAATGGTTACCGGAGCCCGTAGACATTAACAACGTAGACGCCGTCGTCTGGCTTGAAACATGGGTTCTAAATCTCAGTTTTAGATAACAGCGGATGTACCAACCTTCTTGCTGAAACACATTAGTGCTTCACGACAGAAGTACTATTCTTTATTGGTGGTAGGACCTCTTGCGATTCCGCGCGGGTAGGTACCACCACCCCACCTTTTTCTGCCGTGAAGCAGTAATGCGTTTCGGTTTGAAGGGTGGGGCAGCAGTTGTAACTATACTGAAACCTTAAAATTTATATCTCAAGGGCTCCAGTAGCCGCTTAACACCAGGTGTGAGCTCGTCCACACATCTAAGCAATAAATAAATAAAAACAGAATTCGTGGAAAAAAATGGACGAACTCATCGCTCTCCTGGTGTTGTTAAATGGTTACCGGAGCCCATAGACATTAACAACGTAGACGCCGTCGTCTGGCTTGAAAGATGGGTTATTTTCTTAGTCTCAGTTTTAGATAACAGCGGCTGTACCAGTCTTCTTACTGAAACACATTAGTGCTTCACAACAGATATAGGCAGGGTGGTCATACCTACCTGTACGGGTTCGCAAGACGCCCTAACCCCCAGTCTCTGGCCAATTCCTTGCAGTATTGAATTGAAATTTCATCCTAAATCAGCGGGATGGTCTGACGATTGAAAAGCAGCCTTAAACGCCTATTCGATTAAAAAACTTTTACGATTTTTATTTGATGTTGAAGACTATATTGTTTTGAGTATGTTTTATTTAATGTCGTTAACGTAATAAGACCGTTGACCAAATATTCGACAAGTTACTTGTTACGTTCGCACTTATTTATTATAGAAATCTGTACTTATTCGTATGTTCGTCTGGCTCGTACCAAAATTTACAAATTAACATAAAGTAATGGTAGCCTGTGATCATGTAGGTAGCAACAGCGATAATATGTACATGGGGACCTCAGTAAATTAAAAAAAAATATGTTTTTGTATTTCGGCTGTCTCGTAAAATAACGAATAAAGTTTTTTTTGCTCAGGTGGAAATTGCGGGACTTTCGACCTTCACCGGAGATGGCGGGCGGGGGCGATATAGAGATATATTATCATTGTAGGCTTTAAAATAATGGAGCCCTAAAATGTATTTTAATCTATCATTGAGTTTTAAACCGGAGAAAACCACCAGATAGTTCTCAGATTAAAAATCTGGAGGTCACCAACTATCACACTCACTACTAGCTAGCACTGTTTATTAGTCACTGTGTTTAACTATAGTAATTTATGTCACATTTCGGTAGGCAGCGGCTTGGCTCAGCCCCTGGCATTGCTGAAGTCCATGGGCGACGGTAACTCCTCACCGGGGGGCCGTATGCTCGTATGCCTACAAGGGCAATAAAAAAAAGTTATTCTATGTATTACTTCAAGAGATAACTATCGCTATCAGCCTACCTTAAAATTTCAACAATAGTATATTAATTTGTTGAAAATAGTTGCATGTGAATTGTGTAATCTTGTTTAATACTATACCAATAAAAAGAAACGTCAAAGATTATTTTTACTGTGATAACTATGTTACTCATTTTTTTGAGCTTAGGTATATTTACACGGAAACTTTTTTAAAGAGCTCACGCAATCTCAACGAAAACGTTGTTAACAAATTTAAAAAAAATAGTATTATAAATAAAATAAAATGAAAACAAAGAAAGGTATATATTCGGTCGTGCAATTAATCATGTGAAAACAAAACTCGAAAGGTTATAATTGAACGTTTTGTTAAAATAGCCTTTGTACACGGAATAACGTTAGAAAATCAACATGAATAGTTATTAACTTGGCACGCGATGAAACGATTAGCCACTGATTAAGCGAATGCTTAAGTGTAATCGAAGGGTCGATGATGATTAATGTGAAGCAACTATAGTAGTTTTTGCTGTTGTCCACTAAATGCAAATTATCTTTGCAACATATTGAAAGCAATTAAATGAAAATGAAACTCAAACATGATTTTTTTTAATATAATTTAATTGTTTCTGTGTGTAAAGCCGATTTAAATAGCACGCTTTGAAGTCTACTGCTTCAAATATTTCTGTAGAGTTTTGCTACGTAAGTGTACGTTAAGACTCTTATAAATAGGTTTTCTGTCTATCCTATTCTTTTATATTGTGCCATAGAATTGTCTGAATCACGTAAATAGAAAATAATACATTTTAGCGGACATTAATATGTATTTAAAATTTAACCTAGTTTAAAGTTCATTTATGAACGTCCAATATTAATTTAAGGCGGTCGTCTGATTTCTTACGCACGCTTTAGAGTGTACGAATCTTGTATGTTGGTTGATTACAAATTATTATACTTGAATATTTACGCGGAAGAAAATTGCTGGTCCCTGTTTCTGGGGCAACGGGTCCATTCCCGATCCTGTGGACAGAATGGGAAGCAGTCGACGTCGCCCCAAACACGTCATTTTGGATCCTCCCGACCCACTAACGGTGCTTTTAAGTACCTCAAGCACCGGTCATCGTTCTCCTCGAACCCATCGCTTGCGACGAAGGGCTCGACGAGTAAATTAACCCTCAGACACAGCCCACTGAGTTTCTCGCCGGATCTTCTCAGTGGGTCGCGTTTCGAATCCGGTTGTCGATTCTTGCTAGGGTTCGTGTTAGCAACGTCGTCAGGTTTGAGCCCCGTGAGCTCACCTACTAGATAAGGTTACGCTGAAATAGCCTCTCAAGGCTCTCAGCTTAGGTAGGCAAAAAAAAGGGGCAACGGGGCGGCATTTTGGGAACCCAAACTAACAATAGAAAATCTTGTCACTCGTTAGCCAAGCATGTGATCCCTATCAAGTCAGAGCCCGCCGAGGGCAGAGGGGACAAGACAACGTGGTATAACCTAAGTCTGACGATTGCCATTTTATTTTTACACTTAACCGATATCAAAAAGGATGTAAAAGTTTTGTACAAAATTATACAACCCGCAGCCTAGCTATTCATTTGTACAATCATTTTTTTATCTATAGATAGCTAATAGAAGGTACAATTACAAGTCGTTCAAATGTGTTTTCGTTGGATGTATTCAGCGCGGGTTTATTTACGCTTCACTGACACTTGATTGATTAAGTAAAAATCTTTGTGCGTGAAATTGCCTTTATGTCGTACAAATTACGCGAACAAAACGAGATATTTGCTCACTGTACTGGGAATAGATTCGTTTATAATTTATGCTAGTGGAAACTAAAGCAGGGTCATATAATGTGGATTTCTACGCATTCTCAATGTTTATGTTTTGGGATGATACTGTTATATTTGCAGCTGTGTTGGTCGAGATATATTAAAGTATTATTGATTATAATTGAACAGGTTTTTTAATCAACTAATCACGTAAAACTCTTAAAGTGATTTTTTGAATAATTGTTACATGTTGAGTGTAAAAATGAGTCATTCTAAATTTTATTCTTAAAAATGTAAAGTTAAATGGTTTTTAAAGCGGAAAAGAAAATAATGAACGGAAAATGTAAAAATTTGATGTTTCGCTGTTTGTAGAGGCATAAAAAATGTGTTTAGATGGTGCCTAAAAGGCAAAAGAAAACTTTTCCCTGGCAGAATAAGAAGAGTAAGAACAATAAAAGTAAATTGAACTTGGATAGAATTTTCGCTTCGCGAGTTTTAGTGGCCGATTTGCCGTAACGAGTTTTTACCGCCTTTACAACTTCGCCGGATTTCACAGCAAAGTTCACTTGTAGCAAGTTTTTGTACCGACTCGGACGATTGCAGTACTGGTGAAAGTTCTCCTGCGAATCATAATCAGGCTCTTTCGAAGACGCCACCTGAAAATTATTCATTTGCGGTTGTAATTTTACATCCATTTGAACAAAAACACGTGAGTTCATATAATACATGCGGGAACTTTGAACAGCTTCCAGTATTCATTCAAAATTAATAATGTTACGGAACACCTATGTACATACTGTAAGGAAATTAAGGAAACTTCCTGTAAGTGAAGCGAGACCATGAAATAATGTATTCCGAGCACAGGGAGAGACTTGCCCGCTGAGTACGTCAGACGAATATCTTTACAGAGGTGCCGGCGGCATCGTACCAGGAAGGCCTCCTGCTAATGTTTTATTCGCTTTAATCACGGACTTATTTGTAAATATTCAATTTGATTAAATCGTAAATTAGTTGATATTTTTGGATGAGAGCCTTGAATGATACGGAATGACTATGATAAATATTTGAGTATTATCCAAGCCAATGGAACAATTTTTTTTTTCTTTATTTCTTAGATGCTCTACGATTTTTGTTTTATTGCTTAGATGTGGACGAGCTCATAGCCTACCTGGTGTTAAGTGGTTATGGCCCATATACATCTACAATGTAAATGCACCACACACCTTGAGATATAAGTTCTAAGTTCTCAGTATAGTTACAACGGCTGCCCCACCCTTCAAACCGAATCGCATTACTACTTCACGACAGAAATAACTACAAATACTCTAATATACTAGATATTAACTATTCTATCTAGAATCAAGCTAGAATTCAGTATATTTGAATATACGAAAAGTGAAAATGTGCTCAGGATTACTTAGGATTCTTAATGGAAATTTTAGGTTAAGATTTGTGTGTATAGATGACGGGGGACTACAATCACTCGAGTACAGCGGGATTGAAAATTTCTTCTGATTATGAACCGAAAAACTGGTATAGGCGCAAAATTGTTTAGTAGAATAGAATTCAGAAGCTCATAATTTTCTTTTAAACACAATAAAATATTTCAAATTTAGTTAAAAATAAGTTTCTTTCATATCTTGCGTCAGTCTTTGGTATGAAAATGAGCTGTACTAGAATTAAAACTGAAAAGGGCTCTCCTCAGTAACGAACAAGTTTCTGCTGCATCTCTAGTTAAATTAGATTAAATAGTTTAAATTGCAAGTCTGAAATACTGTATGAATGAGTTTTCAAAGAGTTTTTAGACTCTAACTTTATTAAGGTACATAGGTATATTATATAGCTTGTTACTTTTGATTTAGATTATTTTTTCGATAGCTGGGTGGGTACTTGACAAATATTTTGACGCAAAATTTATTCTTTACTTTTCTGGGCAATTAACATACTACGTACATGGTAATTACCCATGTATACCAATTGGAGTTGATATTATGTGAAATAGTGTTAAGTTATTATTAAAGTACACAGTAAATCTTTAGGGCTTTATTGCCCTTGTAGGCAGACGAGCGTACGGCCCACCTGATGGTGAGTGGTTACCGTCGCCCATGGACTTCAGCAATGCCAGGGGCAGAGCCAAGCCGCTGCCTACCGCTTAATACTCTCCACAAGCCTCGTTTGAAGAAGGACATGTCATAGCGCTCGGGAAACACCGTGGAGGGGAGCTCATTCCATAGCCGGACTGTCGAAATTTCCAAGCACTTAGAATGGAAAGGCGTGAAAGACATTCATTGCTCATTAAGGATTTGCCAACGATAGTGAAATCATAGCTGCCATCGTTGAGGATCTCAGCTCAATAGATTTTCAATTGAATAACATAGATAAAGAAACTCTTTTCAAAATCCATGTTAAGATTGGAGTATATATACTACGCTCATGTTTGGGCCCGCGGTTCGTTGTCGGGGACTAGTTCCACATGCTTCGTGTGCTCCTAAGGCACGGGGACCTCGTAGGAGGTTCAGCCCCGGCCCAGCCAAAAAGACGCTGAAAGTTGGCGACAAATACGTGGTTAGGTCCAATTTCGAGAAAGAGATTTAACGAATCTGTACCCCAATTACACAATTACAGTCTCAAAGCATATCAACTGTCATATTCATGAGAATATAATGCATTAATAGTTGCCGTCAAAAATAAGTGCTGTTCATTCATTAAAATATTTCAGCACTGCTTAAAATAGGGCCTAATGTATTCAGTATGAACTGATGAGGTCGGAACTAGTAGCTGTAGTTGGAGACAGTGGATTTTATTACTTAGACGTATGTATTTGTGTATGGTCCATTCGGAGGTAAGAGGTCACTAAAGCGCATAGGCATCACAAAGTAAATGTTGCCACTCATCCTGAGACAAAAGTTTTTTATATGTATTTGTACTGTATCAGAACCAAGTTTGCGGCAAAATACTGGGATTACAATCTAGCTCAATAAAGTTATTTAATTTATTTTAGTTTGGATAATTTTAATTTAACTAATAACTCTAAGAATAAAGTCAACTGATCTTACTTAGTGTCTATAGAGAAAATATGAAATTAGAAGAGATTTTATTTATTTATTTTTTATTGCCCTTGTAGGCAGACGAGCATACGGCCCACCTGATGGTGAGTGGTTACCGTCGCCCATGGACTTTAGCAATGCCAGGGGTAGAGCCAAGCCGCTGCCTACCGCTTAATACTCTCCACAAGCCTCTCTTGAAGAAGGGCATGTCATAACGCTCGGGAAACACCCTGGAGGGGAGCTCATTCCATAGCCGGATGGTGCGTGGCAAAAAAGTCCTCTGGAAACACACTGTCGATGAACGCAGCGGTTTCAGATAATATGGATGAACTCTGCTCTGATGGTGGGAGGTGCGATGATAAAAAGGAGATGAAAGGAATATCTCGAACAATTCCTCAGAGATGTCTAAGTCATGGTTGAATTGTAAAACGGATGTCCCTTCTTTCAAACCGGGACTCATTATTGCTTCGCAGTAGAAATATGATGACGCTATCTACCTAGTAGCACTAAGTTTGACAACATGAAAAAGCAATATCGAAATTGTGTGCGTCCAATTACCAGAGTTTGCGGTCACGTTCACAAGCCAACATTATAACCAATATTGCAGTGCAACGACGTATAGTCTGTGATTCGGTACGCAAACCTAGCACTAATGAATATTTAGATACATCTACGTTACCGGGAGCAGCTTTCGCTTCTATTTGAAGCGTTCGACCTAGATATTTCGAGCGAGGTTTTGCTATTCGAATGAACTTCACTACAGTATTTAATTTCTAGGAAAAACTTGGTATATTTTTAAAGTTGTGTTACTCCCATTATTGAATACTAGCGACCCGCCCTCGCTTCGCTTCGGAAACTGTAATTTATTATTGATTTTTCCATTATTTAATGGATGTTATTATACATATAAACCTTCCTCTTCAATCACTCTATCTATTAAAAGAAGCTGCATCAAAATCCGTTGCGTAGTTTTAAAGATTTAAGCATACATAGGGACAGACAGATATAGGGACAGAGAAAACGACTTTGTTTTATACTATGTAGTGATAAGCGAATCTTCATGTTGCCAGATATTTTAAATGATAAGTTATTCATTAATTTCGGTGCAAGGACCCTTTCGTCCAGACTTTAGTTTTACGTAATAAGATGAGAAGTAACATTCTCTGGTAGCCGCCTAACACGAGGAACTATTCGACAAATATTCGCCTAACACGAGGAACTATTCGACAAATTTTATATGAAAAATTAAAGTTAATGGTAGGATTTCTAGCTTGACAACTATTAAAAAGAAATACAAAATGTGTTGTGTATACATATGCAGTACTACGCAACACACATAGAGAAGCAGTGTTTAGTATATGCGTGCACGCACACTAGTAAGTCGAACGTGGTGGCGTAGAGGGCACATGAAGGCGTGAGAGACTGTCTACAGAAATATCAGTCAGACCATAAGCTTTAATTTTACTGTCAAAGCGCGCCAATAAATATCTCATATCAAAATCGAAAAGGTGCTTCGTGGTCTAGCCGGTAAGCCATCCAGTATGGCCAGGCTCGTAGGATCGTCCTAGGATAGGTGATATCTTCTGTAAGTATTTGAACTCTGATATCTTGCACTGTTGAGGACTAGTTTATGAACCTGGGTGATCATATATAACTGTAACTTCATCCAATTTTGGCTTTTACCAATAGTATTGTTTTGGTTTTTTTAAAAAAAGTCCATTACGACTTCACGTTAGTGAAAACCTGAATATAATACTCTTAGATTATAAAATCACATTTAATTTTCAATTAACATCTGCCTCAAATCAAACTCTTGAACTTCGATATAAAATCACAACAAATAAAACCAGATTGTTAAAAATGTTTTACTACAGTGGTACCAACACTACGGTTGAAAATTGAGAAGTATCAATAGCGTTTCCCGGGGCTAAATTTAAAAACAATATTTCTCTTGCGGCTGGAAGCCGGTACCTAATTCAAAACACGGCTTCGTTCTCTAGAGAAAACTGAGTTTATTTTTGGTATTGTTTGACTGTTGTGAGATTGGCGGCGACTGGACTAAGGGTAACTTGAGCAAGGAGTTAATCTTTTATGTTTCATTTTATTATACTTTGGAATCGATCAAACGTATCATAAATCTGATGAAAATATATGAAAAACAAACTGGCGAACATCAGTCATGATTATCTAAATCTATGTAATAATGTATTTACGATTTGACTCAAGTTTTTTATCTTATTGCATAGATGAGTGGACGAGTTCACAGCCCAGGTGTTAAGTGGTTACCGGAGCCCATAGACATCTACAACGTAAATGCCGACATCCACCTTGAGATATGAGTTCTAAGGTCTCAGTATAGTGACAATGGCTGTCCCGCCCTTCAAACACAAAATGCATTACTGCTTCACGGCAAAAACAGGCAGGGGTGGTGGTACCTACCCATACAGACTCACAAGAGGTCCTACCACCAGTAGGGCCGGTAACTAAGAGGATTTCTTATTTTGTGAAATTTTCTTACGTAATACCAATTAATTCTATAAATCAAATTGTAGCATGGATTCCGATAAAATAAATCTTATCTTATTAAATTACGATAACATTTTTATTGGTATGTAGTCTGTGGTGTCATCCGAAGAATGTTGATTAAATAAAACTGGTAAAAGAGATAGCTTTGTATTAGCCTCTGAAACATCTTAAATCATATTTATAAAAAGCTTTTCTTGTAACACTACTTCATATTATTCACGCTAATTTCTTCATTATACTTTTTGAAGCACGTTTGTTATTGTAATATTTGATCCATTATCTATTTCTTAAAATATAACTGAATTCTGAATTGAGTTAGGGTAGCTATCAGCGTACTCTAACGCACGGGCATCAAGAGGTTGGCGAGGGTTTTAATATTTAGATTTTTGAGAGCTCTGCCAAAGTGTTTAATTGATATCTCGACATCTTAAGTTAAACACAGAATTATTACTTATTTCCTGATTACAAAAGGGAGCACTTTACAAAAAAAAAACATTGTAGGAAAAAAGAAGAATCTACAAGACCAGAGCTATTAAAAGAGCATAGGGGTGAAGCTGTTAGAGGAATGTCTATTATGATTACTGGGTAAGTACTGAAAGTATAGAGTTAGATACAAAGAAAGCAAAGGAGATATGAAGTCAGAATGAAGTGCTCTACATCAAAAAAATTAGGCCGAGGGCGAAAGGAAGTCGCAAGATCAGACTTATAAAGGTCAAAGATGAATCCAATGCAATTATTAAGAAGACACTCGATTTTGTTAATTCAAATCAGAATAGATCGGATGATCAAAATTTATGTTAACAATTACCGCATTCCTTATTAATAGTGCTCTTCATAGGAATTCACTTCTTTTTTTTTATTTTTATTTTTTTATTGCCTTTGTAGGCAGACGGGCATACGGCCCACCTGATGGTGAGTGGTTACCGTCGCCCATGAACTTCAGCAATGCCAGGGGCAGAGCCAAGCCGCTGCCTACCGCTTAATACTCTCCACAAGCCTCGTTTGAAGAAGGACATGTCATAGTGCTCGGGAAACACCGTGGAGGGGAGCTCATTCCATAGCCGGATGGTACGTGGCAAAAAAAAAAAAAAACTTCTCTGATATAGTAACTAGATATTGTGTAGTGTTGGATAAAAGGTTATCACTGTCCTCGTCTAGTTCGTCGATTATGAGGAATTCGACGAGCGAACTAATCCACAGAAACAACTCACTGAGTTGCTCGCCAGACCTTCCGGTGAGAAACTCAGTGAACGAGAAGATCTCAGTGCGTCGCAATTTCGATTCGGTGGTAGATTCTGCGAAGTTCTGCTTCTGCCAGGGTTAGTGTTAGCAAATTCTCTCAGGTTGAGTCCGTAAGTTCAGCTATCCGACCGCGTGTAGCTTAAATTAGGTTACTAGCGAATAGGTAGGGAAACATCAGAATTACGACATTGTGTAGGATGCCCCATAATGAAGTATTATACCTAGTCAGGTCATAAATTCTGTCACAGGTTTAATGTAAAATAATTGAAACAAGTTTATTCATTATGTAACCATTCATATACCAAAATGAACTTAACAAAACATAGATTCTTATGACACTAAAGTTTATTCAAAATGACCTCCGTGATTTTGAATACAGGCCTTCAATCTGCGCGGCCAGTCGTCTATCGCAGCACGAACGAGGTCCATGTCAATATCGGCGGCTGCCTTAATCAAGGATGTCTTGAGTGACTCCAAATTGGGATGAGGCTTTGAGCACGCCTTTTCCTCCAAGTGTTGCTATATCTTGTAATCTAACGGATTCAAATCTGGACTGGAGGAGGGCCAGTCTTCGTGCCGGATGAAGTCGATTTCACGCGCCGCCAGCCAGTCTTGTGTGCTCTTCGCTCTATGAGCTGGCGCCGAATCTTGTTGGAATACCCAGTGCCTGTTATTGAACATGGTATGAGAAACAGGTTCCACAAGGTTCGTCAGGACTAAATACATACACAACTGCATTCGTTTTTACACCTTTCTCACAAAAATGTACCTCTGTTAAGCCCCAATAAGAAACTCCCAACCATACCATGAGCGAGGATGGAAAATGACCTCGTTGGACACGCGGAATACGGTTGCTCGCTTTTTCACTACTGTGTGCGTACACCTTATCATTTTGTTTGTTGTAGCTCTCTTCTACGGTAAAAATTTTTTCATCCGAAAAAAGAATTTCCCGATATTTTTTTCCCGCATACCGCTTCAACAAAGCGCGGCATCTCTTCAGTCTCAGGTCCATTAGACGAGCATTCAAACGATGTCCTGTTTTTCTTCGATATGCCCGAAGCCCTAAGTCTTCATTTAACACCCTTTTCACCGTGGTTCTGCTTAACACCATCTGAAGGGCCAACAGTTTCTGCTTACGTTTGGGATTTCTTTGAATTCGCGCCTTCACAGCTTTTATCACTGCTGGAGTCCTAACAGACCGAGGGCGACCACTTCTTGACCTGTTATCTACACTAGAGTCTTCATTGTATCGTTTGATGATACGATAAACGAATCTTTTGGTTATATTCAAATTTTTCAGTATGTTAAAAATTTGAATTGGCGCGTAACTGCAACGATGCAACGCAATAACTGCAACACGGTCTTCTTTAAGCGTCCACTCCATATTTAAAAATGAGTAAAATTCTAAAAGTATACATTTTTATTTTCATGAACAATTCGAAATTCGAATTCAATAAACTTTTTTGTGGCCAGCATTCTAAAAGAAAAGTTTTTACTATGTGACAATACTTATGACCTGACTAGGTATTTAAATTTAAATTTGAAGTAACAATTACTTCAACTTTTTGAACTGAATTGATGAACAGAACTTCTTTAACTAAGAGACAATACGATTTGTATGTGATTCTACGAAATTTTTACTCAGTAAGAACTTGTAATAGCTATAGAATTAAACTATGATACTAAAGAAATAAATCATGTACTTATTTTACCCGCTTTCGATTTGAAATCATGGTTCGAAACACTCTAAGTCATAAATTTAACGTTTTCTTTACCAGCGCGATCTATTTGCAATTGAACGAAATTCTTATAAAAGGATCTGTCAACTGAAACTTTACGAGTAAGATCTGTTCTCTATACTGGACTATTCTTTCATATAATATTTATTGTGCTTATTTATTTAGTTACCTCACTAATTATCTAATACAATAGGAAATATTTTGTTGTCTTCTAACAACTTATATTAGTATAAAACATTTTTTATTTAGTATAGTTTTTATCTTTGTAAAATGAAATTAACGGTAATGATAAATTTAGAAAAAAAAAATTAGACCACTTTCATATTATGTTCAGATATGCTAAATTAAACTATATCTGACCTTAACATATATTATTTGGTTCATAATTTTTTTATTTCGGATGCAATTGCGTAAAATTAAGTTCAACGGATTATTTCCAACACTTATTTTTGTCGTAAAGCAGGAATACGCTGCAGGCTTCAAGGATACGGAAGCTATGTAGTATAAAACGGAGCCTTTGAACTCATGTCTCGTAATAGTCCAGGCATCGTGGGTTTTCCTCGAGGCCCGATCCGTGTCCCTGTAAGGGTAAGCGGGGACTTCACAGATGTCTCATTATCGGTGGTGGCATTTACGTTGTTGATATCTATAAATTCCAGTAACCACTTAACATAAAGTGGGCGGTAAACTCGTCTACCTTAGCAATAAAAAAAACAAAGCTAACTCGATGCTTACGAAGACAATATCCTCTACGAAGCCAAATTACTATTTTATCTTAAAGCACTTTATCCATCTTGATTCAAATGAGCCGGTCATAAACAACCTCATTTTCTTCTCCAGACCATAATTACCGTAAAATACAATTGAGTAAAACGCTATAAGTAATCGCTATTCGATTAAAATGGGCCTGGATTTGGTGACGGCGCATTCACGAATATCGTTGAGACATTGAGCGCAAATACCAACCAATTTAGGGTGATTGCACTCATTTAGTACGCCGTAGCTAATCCATCAGATATCTCTGCGGTCAATGGGATTTAAGCGGCAACCATGACAAAACCGATCGCTAAGTTAGCTTTGTTTTTGCTGTTAGCTGTATCGACTATAAATTGGTAATGAAGATTAGATGTCTAGTAATAAATTATGGTATTTTTTATGAGCTTCGTAACGTAACCGTTGCTCTTGGATAGGTATGCTGAAAATTTAGATGCACACATAGTAAACAATTAAAGTGCTATCTTTCACCAGAAAACTTATTAAATAATCGAAAAGTCGTAAACTATGATTCGATAAAAACAAATGTGGTATCAAAAAATTAAACACGAGAAAATCAAAGAGAAACGTACGCTTCGAATGCTAATTTGATTAATAAAATCGAAGCTAATTTCAACCGAGGAAGCTACATTGAGACAAATATGAAATTAGTTCATTTAGAAATACCTATCAAAGCTATTCCAAGCGTCTGAGTGGAAATAGCCAAATTTCAAAATTAATTAATGAAACTTCCAGATTATTCTTCAGACTATTTTTTTCGTAACCAGATTTGTAATATGTTTTTCTTGTTGAATTCGAGTTCACGGACTAACTGGTGTTAAGTGGTTAGTATTAATACCCACAGAGATCACAACATGAACTCATCTTGAGACATGGATATTATTTATATATTGAATGATTTGTATTCATTAAATTTACGGTTATAAATAGTTAGATTTACATTGTATGCTATAAACAGAAAACTCTGACGATCCTTAACTTATTTGGGTTTTTGCGGACTATATTGAATGAAGTACTCAATCCTGTATCAAGGCTAAAAGTTAAACTCAATAATATTTGCAAAAAGCTTTTTTTTCACAGAACAACAGCGGTCATGTCCAAAAAGTGTCAAAAATATGAACAAATAGTGTGCAGTAGCTTCAAACACTACATCTGAGTCTGGTATAAGGTGGAAATTACTCCCTGGCGAGTCAGCGACCTCATATTGTAACGCCTTTGGTTTACTCAAAAAGCTTTGGGTAATATTGTCTAAATAAAATCATAGCTCTCCCTAGACAGTCACATTTGTAGATTTACGGCACCCTAGCTGGTTTAATTATTGTTTGTTAATAGTCTCCGTATCTAAATCGATTAGGAAATAATTATGTACATATGCTTGAAATTATTATATATGTATTTGAAAGAACGAGAGGGTGAGGAGAGCCGAAAACTTAGTGGTGTGGATTGGGCCTATGTCCAGCAGTGGACGGCTGTGGGCTGATGATGATGATGATGGTGACGATGAAGGAACGAAAGACTTACGGGATGGTTAAATTTTTCATTTCGATCCTGAAAAATGTTTTATTCATACGGTGCTCTGCCTTTTTTGGGAATAAAACAAAAATACAATAATTATTCCTTATAAATTTTGTATTGGTATTAAAAAATAAAAATAAACTATAAACATTGAACAAAAAGAAAATCAGATGACAAAAATAAAAGTTTTTTTTTCTTTAACTTTGTTTTGTAACAGGCCTTTATGTAACTATACAATTATAACTATACATAAATAATATATAAAGAATTGTTTATAGAAAGAATTATAGAAGTGGTTGAAATAATTGGTTGTAACGAAATAAAATATATCACTCTGTTAGTATAAGTTGTTCAAACATCAATACTTGCCTTTAACACAACTAGAATAGCAAACGTAACCAAATAAGAAACTGAGAAGCTTTTAAGTCTTTTATCGTATCCGGGCAGTACAGCCTCCAAATAAAATATAGCCTTCTGTGGCAGCAGTTTTTAGATATGGAGATTTTTTCTTATTTTTTTTCTGATTTATTTTATGTAGATCGAATGCTGGAAGAATACGCTTATTTACACAAAATATTGCCTATTTTACTCGATTATCTTAAATGTTTTTTTTTTATTGCTTAGATGGGTGGATGTGCTCACAGCCCACCTAGTGTTAAGTGGTTACTGGAGCCCATAGACATCTACAACGTAAATGCGCCAACCACCTTGAGATATAAGTTCTAAGGTCTCAAGTATAGTTACAACGGCTGCCCCACCCTTCAAGCCGAAACGCATTACTGCTTCATGGCAGAAGTAGACAGGGTGGTGGTATCTACCCGTGCAGACTCACAAGAGAGCCTACCACCAGTTGATTAAATGTGTTGGTTTAATATATAATTAGGAATGTTCTAGTCTTAGTCTGGACGGTAGAGACTGCGTATTGCTATGACGATGCGGTTGTACGTTGCAGCGTGAAGAGTCGTTCTATTTTACAATTGAGATTCAGACCTCGTTTTTCCAGCGGTGGTCGCATTCACGTAGTGATATTTCCGGGCTTCGGTAACCACTTTATATCAGGTGGATTGTGTGTGAGCTCCTTCAACTAGATAAGCAATCAAAAAAGAATACTTCGGATTTATTTCCTCAGTTTTCACATAATTATTTAGCAAATCAGTTGTTATTCGACGCGTCATCATACTCCGTGACAATAATGTTTAATTAAATCTATTAGAGAGAAAAAAATGTATATAGCAATTAAGCTCTAACAGTAGTATCAAAAACTTTAATGGTAGATACCGTATGTTGATGAAATTGTTGCATTCGTATTATAAATAATTACATTAAAATCAGTAGATTATACCGTAAGACTGTTGACTTTATATTGAAAAGAAGACCGACATCCTTTTACAGAAATATCTTTACAAAAGTTTGTTATAAATAATTAGTTTGTTATTCATACTACGAAAGTACATGTGTCCGTTAAATTTATTTTCAAGTATATTTTTTAAGAAGCTGTTATAATACATTTTAATTTTCTTAAATGTAAAGCGTATCGCCACTGAAATAACTGTAATCAGGTAAAAGGAGGTACTAAGAGTCGAGAGCTGTAAGCCTTTAAAATCATTTATTCAAGTAAAATGAAGGAAATATGCAAATAAAAGCTTGAAATTGAATTTAGCGCATCCACTCGAATTACATTTAGAGTGAGGTCAGCAGAGGTCAGGTTGTTATCGACTGAAATACAATCGCCGGAGGCTGGCCTGATTCCATACTGAACAACTATCTCAATACCAACGAATCATATCTGTAAAATAAAACGTTGATATCTTGCTGATCTTTCAATGACAGTTTTTTTCATGTTTCATTGCTCCTTCATCATTTTCCGTTATAATTGTTGCTTCTTCCTGTACTGTGATTCAGTGGGATTATTCATGCCTCTGGTAGTTATTCTTATCTTCATGTCTTGTGTATTGTTACAAAATTACCGAAAAACGAAGGAATTAAAAAAAAACACCAGAAGAAACGATTGTCCCATACTACGAGGGCTACACTAAAAGTATCGGGAACGGAATATTTCCACTGTTCCTGTCATATTAAAATCTTTTTAATTGAAAACTCCTTGGTTTTAAAAATCTAATACCATTTATTTATTTAAAAAAAAGATTCTCGGTCTTGTCACGCGGTTTTGTCAAACTTGTTTAGTCGTTGAGAAAATGGAATTGACTCGAGAAAATTCAAGAGCGATGATTTATTATGACTTTCGAAGTGGTTTAACACAAAAACAGTGTGTTGACCGGATGATTTTGCATTTGGTGATGAAGCCCCATCCAAAACCACAATTTATCGCTGGTTTGCTGAGTTTCAACGTGGACGTGTCAAGCTCAGTGATGATCCCCGTCAAGGTCGTCAAAAAACTGCAGTCACCCAAGAAAACGTTGATGCTGTGCGTAAGCTGATTGAGGAAGATCGACATGTGACATACCGCGAAATTCAGGAAACTTTAGACATTGGCATGAGTCAAATACAAATAATTTTGCATGAACAATTAGGTGTAAAAAAGTTGTTTTCCCGCTGGATACCGCATTCACTCTGTGAAGAGCAAAAAGCGGCTCGCGTTACTTGGTACGTCAGAACTCTCGAAAGATTCCACGCAGGATCCTCAAAAGCTGTATACAAAATTGTATCAGGTGACGAATCCTGGATATACGCGTACGAACCCGTAACGAAAAACCAGTCACGAGTTTGGGTGTTCGAAAATGAGTTAAAGCCAAGAAAAATTGTTCGTTCACGGAGTGTTGCAAAAAAAATGGTGGCTACGTTTGTTTCCAAAACCGGCCATGTTACGACTATTCCTCCTGACGGACAAAGAACGGTTAATGCAGAATGGTATGCTAGCATTTGTTTGCCACAGGTCGTTTCTGAACTCCGTAAAGAGAACTCCAACCGCCGCATCATCCTCCATTACGACAATGCGAGTTCTCACACCGCGCACAGAACAAAAGAGTTTTTAGAGCAAGAAAACATAGAAGTATTAGACCATCCGCCGTACAGCCCCGACCTAAGCCCTAATGATTTCTATACTTTCCCTAAAATAAAGAATAAATTGCGTGGACAGAGATTTTCATCACCTGAAGAAGCTGTGAACGCCTACAAAACGGCCATTTTGGTGACCCCAACTTCCGAATGGAATGGTTGCTTCAATTATTGGTTCCATCGTATGGAAAAATGTGTCAAATTTCGCGGAGAATACTTCGAAAAGCAATAAATACATATTTAAATAGTAATGTTGTGTCACTTCGTTAATTTCCGAAATTTTCAGTGCCGCCTATGTAATTGTATTGTATGTTAGAATCTACAGTTTATAATAATAGAAACTAAGTTATTCATCATCTTATAATTTGAACTCCAAAAAGTTTCTAGTTCACATTGATGGTTTTGGTCTATTTGAAATCAGGTCCTTTTAGCTAAGTTTTGTTGATGGTACATCCACGTGTCGTTGCATTTTATTACTGTATGAAGAACGTGGTCACGGAACGTTTGAAATTAAGCGGTTTTCGGTGTCCAATTGTTATTAATTCATCATGGAAGTCGTTCGTAAACAAATTGTAGGTACATGCTTGTCTGATAGGAAGATGATACGAGGTGTTCGTACCAAGGGGACACTGGGTATGTGAGACTTGACGGTGTGCTGATGTTGGGAGAAAACCGCAGGCCCAATGATGTTTTAGGGCCCTACTCAACAAACCTTTCTCCTTACACTGTTTCACCCCACGTGCGATCTCCGCATGAGGTCGGACTCCGGGAAGTAGGGGCCTTCCCATGGTCAACACTACAACTAGATTCGCGGTGCCACCTCGAGGACGCCTCAACGGATTTTATGTTCCGGGGTACTCCGCTGGGTCAGAGTCGGTCTGACATCTGAAAGCGATACACCGCCGACTGGGTTGCTACTCCACAGTACGACCGGCGAAGACAGTCACAGCGGTCAAACTACTACTATTCATGGAAATAACGGTGTGTACATGTGCCATTCATCTCTTACTCTATAAAAGTATAACCATATTATTTTGTTAAATACCGATAACAAAAGGTGCTAGGCAAATACTAGGCTTTATTATAATTGCTGTATTAATGCTTGCTCATTCAATTTACCAACAAAACAATGTGACTTTCTGTACCATAGTCTATAAAATATTCATCTGTCGATACGGAACACTAATTGGACGACTAACAAGATGTGACTTCGAGTACCCAATCGGTATGTCTGTCTTTTTTTTGCACCTAAAGATGTCTATTCGTGTCTTGCTCTTTAATTATGTCGTTATTTTTGATCTACCGCAGTTATTGAATAATTATTTACAGGTATCAAGTCGTTCGCTGCGGTTCACAGAAAATTTTATTGTTTGTGTACTTTATTTATGCTGATATTATTATCTACTAGAAAATTCAATAGGGACGTACCACGTATTAATTTTATTCTTTACTTTGGTAAATAAGGTCGAAACCCACCTACAATTAAATGGTAACTGAAGCCTACAGCGTGAACGCCCTGGCACTTGGAAGACATGAGTTTGAAATCTGAATTGTATTCTATACAGTCTATTACATCCTTCAAGTGAAAGAGTATGGCTGATCTGTTGCAGAAATGACCATATGTGCATATTCCCAATATACCCGAGTAGTGATGCCTTTCTAACCTTCGTCGGTTTTTTGAAACACAATTTTATTTTATATAAATTGTAAAAAGCAACTGTAGTACGTTTAAACCTTAAGACGTTAAGACAATTGGATTATATTAAAAAAAAAAAAAAAAAAACAAACACGTGTGGCACTCAGAGACTGCCGCGGCAAAGCTATTGCATAGCATTTTTTATTAACTTATGCATTTATAATTAGACAATAATAAATTAATATTAAAACAATAATAAAATAAGACCACGCTGTATTTATAAACATTAACAAAAGCAAAACATTAACTGTCCCGTTCACACTCATAAGCTAGAGCGCGCGAGAGAGAGATGGGCAGACTTTTCATGATGCGCATGCAGTGCAACGTCACACCGCGCGCTTATTCACAAACACTATACAGGCGCAACGTGTGAATGTGTTGAACGCGAGCTACATGGTAGGCGGAGTGGGGGTGTTAGGTTTTATTTTCGTTACGGAATTTCTCGATATGGTCGCCGCGCTCAAAGCCCGCGTAAACGCTATGCAATAGCTTAAAAGCAATATCCTAGAACCCGTCTGGAGCGCCATTTATCCCATTGTAAATCTTAATAATCCAAGAAATACACGAAAATAAAACGTGAACTAAAATCGGTCAATTTTCTTACAGAGAAATTCAGTGAAAAACACGTATATTTTTTATTACTTTTTTAGGTATGCAAGTACTGATAATAATCAATGACAGGGGTATCAAACCGCTTCCTACTAATGATACTATATTGTACATGTAGAAGAATTATAAATACAGTCATTTTTAAAGATATAATTAATGTTTCTATCAGGAATGAATCTAGTTACTTGTTTAATACAAGCCCAAAATGTGATGAAATTATGAAATAGAAAAATCACTAGTATCTATTCGACGTTGTTAAATCAATAAGTATAAATACTTTAAATTCATCGCTCGGCTTACACACTGCATTTCTCTGAAATTCGGTATTGTAGTAATTTGCATTTGATTGGTTTCCAGAGATTCCTAAAATTAAATAAGTTTGAATCATATTGTTCTTTTTTCCGCAGAAATTACATTTCTACCTCCGATGTTGTCTGAAAATGACTAAACGAGTTTAGGTTTTCGCTGGCGATGTCATTAATCTAGTGTAAATGGTTGAGCGACGTATCTCTAATGGAGACCGACAAAAATACGTCCATTGAATTAATGAACGTGATATTTTTCTTTAAACTATTTTTGACCAAGATATTTATATTTTCAGTTATATGCAGTAATCAAACTAAAAACGTTTGTAATGGAAAGCAATTGTTTGTAAAAATGTTTTTTTAAAGGAAGGAAAAGGAGAAGAATTTCGGATTGTACAGAATATTTTAACGGCAGGAGTGGATGCCGCTTTCTGCCGCGAATTAAATCTGCGTTCTTGATTGAAGTTGGAACAACCCTTAAATAAAATATATAATATTGACATTACAACTTCATATCTCATTGTAGGTGACGTTTATGTATTGCTGTCTTTAGATTACGCTAGTCATTTCACATCAAGTCTTCTGTCCATCTATTGTAAAAAGAAGAATTCATTTCAATAAAGTTATACCTGAGATCTTTTAATCTGCCAAACTAGCTGCTACCAAGAACACTTCTTGTGACGTAGACTTATTTTGACATTCACAAGTAATAGAAATAAATGTATTGGTAAATGCTCAGACTCAAACGCGCATCGTCTGATATGAGGAATACTAAAAACTGGATTACCACTTAATCAATTGCGTTAGAACGACATTTTAATGGGTGCCTCATAAGCGTGTAATTTTTTAAATATTTTTAGACACGTGGTCAGTTAAAAAAAAAGAATATCAAATAACGTGTAAATTGTAATAATAAGCTATCATAATTGATCATTCATAAAGTAGGTACTTAATTGTATATTAAAGCCGGACAATAAATTTTGCTGGTAATTAATCATTCGCGCCACCTGCCGACAATGAAGGTTGATGACACATCGCATATAACTGGATTAATCGAGTACTCATTTTGTAATTAAGGTCTAGAACAGACTGTCTACAAATAGACACTCGCTTAGCTGAAATTAATTGGGATTGTAAATGATTGTGCGCACAAAGATTTTGATCTGAACCTACTCCTCATTCTGTGAGTGTAGACAATTTTTTTTTTACGAGTGTTGCGTTATTTAGGAGTGTATGTCGCATGTATCGTTGTTATTGGTGCTGTCCACTCGACGAATGCATCCATTATGAATTTACTCTCTCTCTCTCACTCACTCTCACTCTCTCTCTCTCACTCACTCATTCTCTCTTTCTCTTTCTCTCTCTCTCACTTACTCTCTTTATCTCTGTTTCTCTCTTCTATTTTATTACTGATAAAAGTATAATATATCAATTGTATATTTCTCCAAATTTATATGAGGCCAGTCACCGACTATTGGTGTTCGGGGACTGGAACCCAAATTGATGATTAAGTAGAAAAAGTGGAAATTACTTTTGGGAGTCTGGATGGCTTTTGGAGGAGGAGGCTTCTTTGAATTATGAAAAGTTTCCACAGCTATATGGTAAATAAGATTATATACGTGTGATTTTTAGCACTTACCTTTTTTCAAGTCTGTATTATTATGTATGTTTCATTTCAGTTGCAGGATTGTAAAAGATTTTTTACTTCGCCGGCAAAAAAGATATAAAGTTATTTTGAATAAACTAATTCTTAATTACTGTAACGACAATATCTGTACCGCTATACAAACTAGCGTCCTGTTTTCTTATAATATGCTCTAGCTCTCCGAGTTATAAACACATCATCTGACAGAATGTAGTGAGCGTGGATTGATGCTACGAGCGTAAGGTTAGCTACGACAGTTTTGCCAGCTACGTCGTAGCACATAATATATTATTGTTCGTCATTTATCGTTACTCATCTTGGTTTTAATGATTTTATTTTTATTTATTATAATATATTGACGGGTTTGAAAAAGGATCTTTTGCTGTAGTAGGTACTAAATTTGTTGTTGTTATATCAAGTCTCTTCATTCTGAAGTGCGATAGTACCTGATTCGACTTTGAGGCATTAAGTGTTGATGTGTCTATGGGCTCCGGTGACCAGTTAACATCTGGTTGGCATTGAGATAGTTCACGCATCCCGCAATAATTTGAAATAAAAATAAAGAAATTATTTTAGTGATTATTGTTACGCCGATAAGAGTAACGCCATCTATCGGCGAATAGCCGAACGAATATCGAAGAATCTAGTAGCATCTAAAACGCTCGAGAAGTACAACGTCATCTATTGTCAGATAGCGGAAACACACAATACTCGATTTATGTGGAATATTCTCGATAATTCTAGGAATATGGTATCGACTATAAAAGCATTGCAGAGACGGCACGCAATCGGTCAGTAATCGAAACTACTCGAAGCGAAACAGCGAACGGATCACCTGAAGCGAAGCGGAAGAAGCGAATTGAGAATTTTAAAGTGTTCTGTGTGTGTTCTAAGTGATAAATACAGGATTAACTTGTAATTCGGTAGAATTTTATTTATCCCGAACCCCAGCGCGTAGTATTATTTTAAAATTTAAGTAATATGCTATATGGTTGAGTTCTTTGTATTAAGCTCAGTCCTAATATTGTGTTCCACTATACATATTAATTAATGGTTTTCGTTTGTAAAATGCAATAACGCTTCAGTGAGGTTTCATAAAATATGTGTACCTTAAAATTAAAAATAAACAGAAGTTTGTCGTGAAGTTTCTTAAACATTTATAATTTTATCTAATCTGGAACATTAAACATCTTAAAGACATAAAGACAGAATCTAATTATGCTTTATTAAATTTTATTAAAACAAAAGAGCAAAACCACATTTCGCTTCAGAATTATTGTTTGACTTATTTTGTAATATTGTAAGGCGGTACCCTTTGTTTCAGAATACGCTTTCCGGAAATCTTATTAAAATTTTAATTAATGCCTACTATAAATTGCTGGCAATTGTTTTGTGTTTAGGCGCCTGGAAACGTTGCGAGCGTACATTGTACCAGCCACGGATCTGTCAAGGGGTGTTTCTATTTTTTTAATTTTCACATTAGAGCTTTCGAGCTTAAATGCCGTTTATGAAAATCAATCTCTGAAGATATGGTATAAAATATATTTATAGCATTCGTTGCTTTATAAGTGTGTATATGCAATTATACCATTAAGCCAAGGTTGAAACAGGAGAGTTATTTTTAGTATCTAACGTGGCGTACGATTCATTCAAGATTAACGAACTTGGTCGTGTTTAAAAATCGAAACCGCTTATATGAGTTCGTGCGCAAATCAAGGTGGGTGGCGCATTTACGTTGTAGATGTCTATGGGCTCCAGTAACCACTTAACATCAGGTGGGCTGTGAGCTCGTCCACATAAATATGCAATAAAAAAAAAAAAGAGTAAGTTCGAATGCACAAAAAATAAAGAATTGGATAATTAGTTTAGTACTTTAATTTACTCAATCAAGTCATGAAGCATTGGTTGTGGATGTATGCATAGTTTAAAATCGTTTGACTGTCTTTTTGCTTGATTCTTATCAGTTTGATTGATGCTTTCCAAAGCGCAGGTTCGAAGCTTACTGTGGTACGCAAAAATTATGCAAAAGTTTTTCATCCACCCGAAAAATGAAGACAGGATTTTTTTTAGGATGTTGGAAAAATGTTTAACGTGCAAAGTAATTATGCGGTTACATATTCAGAAAACAAGCATCGTGAAAACAGAACATGTTACTAAAAACTATTGCATGAACCTAGTTCGCATTGTTTTCTCAAAATAAAAACTGTACTCAACAGAAGTTTATTTGCCACATAGTTTCGAACACGAAGCTTTAGTTGTAACACTCTCGTTGTTTTTAGGGATATGCTGTATATTTTTCATTTACTTCTACTTTATAATACTACTAGCGACCCGCCCTCGCTTCGCTTCGGAAACTTTAATTTATTATTGATTCTTCCACTATTTAATGGATGTTATTATACATATAAACTTTCCTCTTCAATCACTCTATCTATTAAAAAAACCGCATCAAAATCCGTTGCGTAGTTTTAAAGATTTAAGCATACATAGGGACAGACAGATATACGGACAAAGAAAGCGACTTTGTTTTATACTATGTAGTGATACAAAAGGTTCAATTACATTTACAGTCGAAGCGAGCTAGGTCTACTTCTATTAGGCCGTTTTATGAGCCCTCGGGGGTACCACTACCCAGACTAATTCTGCCGCGGAGCAGTAATGTGTGTCGGTTTGAATAGTGGTATAGCAGTTGTAAATTATGCGGCATTAATGTTGTCGATTACGATGGTTATGACTAACAATACGGTCTACGATTAGAGACTGGAGGCAGTATATGAGAAGGAGAAGGTAGTTGAGGAGAAAATAGATTTATCATGGATTACTCAAGGCAAAGTAATAAACAATTACACTCCGCGGTCGTGTACCTTTGTGTCCTAATGAGTAGGTAGGTCTACACCAATTCTTCAATCGCACGGCCTTATATGAGTCATACAAGAACGCACGTTCAACCCCGGAAATAAATCAAATAATTTTAAAATTCAACAAGATATACCGTATCTTTGAATGCCATGTCATGCTTGCATGTGAGGCGTAACGTGGCTTGGTAATGATAATTAATTTGTTAATTAATAATACGTTGGAAATAAAATAAATGCTTGCATGATTAAACCATAATCTAACAAATAAGTGCTCGTTTTGAACTTATATCATAATATTAAAATTATTAAACTATATTTAGAATTTTACTACAGAACCTAAGCTAAATAATTCATGAGTTAATACGGTGCTTGGAACACAAACGACTGTGTTTATGCATTCAAGATAATAGTAAAGAACTTTCATGATGCGTGCTTTATTATTATGGAGTACGGTTTGCAAAAAACATTGTTGACTTATTGGAAATTTTGTATGGAAAATTTTTATTGATCAGTACTCATTCAGGCGACATTTGCATAACCAAGGTATACAAACATTCGCTGTTATAAAATTGGTATAGATTACGTTTGCCGGTATTTCTTTGAGATATTCGTTATAAGAAAAGTTTTTAAACATCCACAAAGCTAATTTTTCAAGCGTGAAATGAACAATTAACAGAGAAGACTGTCTTTTTATTTATACTAAATAATAACATGACGTATTTCAATTACACATATGTCGTGATATTCATCAGATATCTATACATAAGAAGGACTTATTGAATAAAATTATTCAAACGTAGCTTATAAGTAGTTTGTATATTACAGTGCATCACTATCGAGATCTGCTTTCTTGGCCAATATTATAATCTTTTGTAATATTATCAAGTCTTTTGCTCCTTGTCATGACTTTGATTAATGAAAGGTCCTATAAAAATAGCGATACAAACAATAATATTTAATATAAAAAAAAAAATAAGAAAATAAAATATTATAAAAACAGCGAAGATTGTATAGAAAATACTATTGATAGGCTTTTTTGATACTCATAATAAAAAAATTGTCTTTTTTGGATTTGCACATGCCACACTTAAAACTATTTGTTTTTTTCAAAAAAATATATCAAAAATGCACATCCGACAAAACTCATATTTCACGGGCGGATGGGAAAAATATTTGTAGAATTAATCTGTGCTTTGTCAACATTACTCGTTAAGCCCATTAAAGACAGACAGACAAATGAGCTGATAATGGCAACAGGAATGACAGTAAGTTTATGTGGCTTTATTATTAATTTTTATAATTAAATACGATGAGACATTTATGGTGTATTTTTGCGATACCTCGTAAAGGTAAAAAGTAGAAATAAAATAGTAAGATTTTTTGATATTTTGTTTGGGTTTTCGTCAAAACAGTCACTTAAAAAATCGTGGGGTGCATGGTATCAGTAGTTATAAATATTTTATGAACAGATAGATATGAGTAGAAAGGTTATTTTGATAAATTCCTGAAAAGCACCCCACGTTTTTTTACAATAAAATCATTTTTTCTTACACTATCTTTAATTGAAATTTATTAAAA